>NW_015387196.1:121561-131115 GCF_001527695.2 Protobothrops mucrosquamatus | reverse complement strand
CCTCTGTATATTTAGATTGAATTTGTGCAAATGTCCACCAATCAATCTTTCTGCCTATCTCTTGTTCCAATTCTTGTTTTGTTTTCAAATTTCCCTGATCATTTACTAATTCCTTATATCTAATTATCTTATTTGTATCTAGTAGGTTTGGGTGTTGCAGAGCTTCTGTTGGACATAACCACATTGGAATTCTTATATATTGTTTTTGTTTTATTTTCTCCCAAGTCTGTAGCAATGCATTCCTAACTATGTGTCTTTGAAAGTATTTGTGTATTTTGTATTTTTCATCCCATAGGAAAGCATGCCACCCTGCTTGCAAATCATGTCCTTCTATTGTTAAAATCCTAGTATTTTTCAACTCCATCCAATCTTTTAACCAAGTTAAGCTCGATGCTTGATAATATATTTCCCACTCTGGTAACGCCAATCCCCCTTTATCTTTCGTATCTTGTAAGAGTTTTAATTTAATCCTGGGTCTTAAGTTATTTTTAAAGGTAATAAAAGTGAGATCTAAATATATGCATAAATAAATATATGACAATTATAACACAATTTTTCTCTGGAGGAAAAATAATATATATATTTGTTCTACTTTGAGTAAAGCAATTATTTAAATGGTAAAGGACATAGTTTTATTTTAGGCACCCACATCTAAAGGAAATGAAATTATGTAATAATCCAATGGGCATGATGTTCAAAGAAAGAAAACAAAATAATAACAGCACCAACTATAAACAGCCTTGTTTAAAGCAGTGCAATGGTCACCAAATTCCCACTTAATGAGATTTTCAATTTCTTTCTCTAATCTCATACAACAATTCTGTTTATTTCTGACTTCTGATCAAAGACAAGGCCTTTCTATGAATAAACAACAAAGGGTTTTCATAGAAAACCCTTTTCAAGAATGCAGAATAGAATTGTGGCAAACGAGTGTACTGAATAATAGCACGAATTTTAACTTGTGTACCAGTTATGCCCATTTGTTGCAGATAGTGATTTGAATACCATCATCCCTCAGTCAAATTATAGGATATTACAAATGTTTCNCTGGCTACCTCACCAAATTCTTCTATTTTTTGGATCAATTTAGAACCAGTTTCTAATGGGTCTTCCAAAATGAATACCAAATCGTCAGCAAAGGCCTGGACCTTATATTCTTCAGCACAAATCTTTTTTTTTTCCAGTCAAAACCCTGCTCTTAAATCTTAACATACAGATGTAAGTGGATGAAGCTAAGGTATGATTAAATTTGATATCACAATATTTTTTTTAAAATTAATTAAAATATAATTAATTTTTTTGTCATGCATTAAATAATTTTCTCCTCCTATACACCAAAATAACATCTGGAGATCCCTGAATGCCATTAGGCTTTCCAGTGCTACAAGTAAACTTGTTTCTCAGATTTTGGATATTTGTGTCAGAGGCATACTAGGACCTTCACCAATATTTGAAGTCTGTGATTAGAATACTGGAAGGACAGTTATGTATATGAGATACCTTCTGTTTAGTGGTGCCATACATTGTAAACAACAGCATATAATTTTGCTATATACTAGATTAGACCATTACTATTTTTTTTACTTTGGCAGCAGCTGTCTAGAAATCTTTGCCATTTACCTTCTGTTTAAATCTTTCACTTGATATTGCTTATCCATTCAACCATGATTCCTTTTAATGTGAGCATATTTATTAGCTTATTGTCAAAGAATATGCTTTAAAGACTGAGAGTCCAAAGTTAAATACCTTCCCATATATTGCTGCCTATAAAGGTTAATATAATGAAGTTAGATATAATGAAGTTAAATATATACTCAGTATATACTATCTTGCTGTTTTCTAAAGTTCTGCATATCTGTTTTCCAAGTCCGTATCTTAGCTGATGAAACTTTGAATATCACTTCATGACTACCTATCAAGGTAATGTCATATAATATATATTTCATTTATGACACAAATTATGGTTAATTGCTTCATTCTGCCTATTCCACAGTGAGCAAGGAAGTGGAAAGCATACTACACATACAGCCTGCCTTAGAAACGCACGGTTTTGTACCAGCATATGAAATTCAAGACCATTATAGGAATGCAGGTTCAAATCTGTGCAATTATATAACATGTGTGAGTCCATTTTGTAAACATACATGAAGGATAATTGTAAATCCTGTAGTTTGAAAAAATCAGGTTCCTAGTGAACACAACACACAATTCTGAAACCATAACATCTCACATTGTATCAAAATTAGGTCTTTAAATCAAGGTACCCTTTCTTAAATATACAGTATTGTATATCCCTTATTAAGTATTTTTCTTAAACCTTAAAAAAAGAGGTTATGGCCAGTGGGCATGTTTGTAATGTTGAGAGATTATTGTAGATATCACATAAAATAGCTTACATTGGAGGAGAGTGATTATGTAATTACAAAATCACTTCCATAAGGATTCTGGAAAATCACAAAATGCCCAATTACCAGAAAGCAAACTTTTGAAGTGAATTTTACTGCACACTAGTTTACTAAAGTGCTGTGGTGGTACAGTGGTTAGAATGCAGTATTGCAGGCTAATTCTGCTGTCTGCCAAGTTCGATTCTGACCAGCTCAAGGTTGACTCAGCCTTCCATCCTTCTGAGGTGGGTAAAATGAGGACCCAGATTGTTGAGGGCAATATGCTGACTCTGTAAACCACTTAGAGAGGGCTGTAAAGCA
This sequence comes from Protobothrops mucrosquamatus, assembly GCF_001527695.2. Lineage (NCBI taxonomy): Eukaryota > Metazoa > Chordata > Lepidosauria > Squamata > Viperidae > Protobothrops > Protobothrops mucrosquamatus. The sequence goes on along the minus strand of NW_015387196.1, from coordinate 128,410 downwards.
CTTTGAAGTGGTATATAAGTCTAAGTGCTATTGCTATTACATGGATTTTTAACACTAAGTTTCACTAGACTAAAAATATCCAACATTTTTATGTTATTTTAAAATATCACTTCATTTTTTTTTAAATTAAACTGGCAGGTTAGAGACTGACAGGCAGGAAGGAGGATCCTTGATACAGATTTTTTAAATATCTGTTACTGTTAGTAGCCATAATAATTATCTTCTATGTAATACCAAAATCAATGAACATTGAAATAAATTTGTATTACATAATATGTTTGGATTTATGATTTTTATTTTTCATGATCACTTATTACTCTTATATGCTACTCGATTCTCAGCAACTTTTATTAAGTTAATTAACAGAAGTATAATGAATATTATCATCTATAAGGCTCTAGAATGTTGGTAGAAAAGAAAACAAAACTCTCTTTTTTTACTGCTTCAATGTAGTACCTTTTTTCAATTTATTTAGTTTTATATTCTGTGCTATTCCAGGCTTCATTATACCAAAGATAGCATGCCTACTGTTCACAGCAGCTGCAATGCATTAACCTAATGGATTGGAATTATGGGTTGATGTAGGAATTGTCTGTTTTGTGCCAAATCCAAAAGCAAATCCTACTGTGAAAATCCTGACACTATTAAATGAGATAAAATACAATGCTTGTGAAATAAGAGACAAAAATATCAAAGTAGGCTAACAGAATTAATATAAAGAATTTTTTTTAAAAAAATTTAAGTTTACGCAGGGAAGTTGCAGATTTGTCTATAAAGCTGATCTGAAATCAAATTAAGAACTTGAACTAATCAAACTAGGGAAGATCATGTCTAATGAGGTTGATAAATAAAACATAAAGGCAATAGCTCGTTGATACATCATTGACTATAAATCTATGGATATAATGGAAATCCAGAAGGAATAGGTAAAGTAATGTGCAATTGAACATTTGAAAATAACGATTAAGTTCATCTTAACCAAATAGTAAAAGCACAACAGAATTGTAAATTTATATGTGTCCTTCCTTAAAAGAAACATGTGCTAGTAATATGGAACACCATTAAAAGACAACTGTTTTTTTCTCTTTTTTTCTTCTCCTCTCTCTTTCTTTCTTATGAGAAAGAGAAGTTGAACAAAGATTGTTAAAAGAGCCAAGATTTGGAAGCTATCTTCTAAAAAGCCTAAAGAATGAAGCTGTTGGCTAAAATTCTATTCCATGGTAAAATAGTTTATAAGGTTGGACTTCATTTTTGTATACCTTTGTTACAACTCACAGGCTGAGAAATGTTGGGGTCAGAATAAGACATTATCTAGTTTGATCTGTATAGCACTATCCTGAGAATCTTTAATTTTATTCTAATCCAGACTTCATAGTCCAATTCTGTTAGAGAATTACAGTTACAAACTAAAAATAATTCCTTTTAATTCCAAGATACCTTGACTGTAATAATTTGGATCCTTGGGCAGCATCTGGTAAGTCAATATCTTGGATTGTTTTGGAAAGGACTTCGGACTTTTAGGAGGGAAATTTGACTGCTCCTTCCAAGGTCAGGAAAAATGTGTAATGGTCTTTGAGAATAACAGAAGGGATGCAGCTGAGACAATCATCATGCCCACAGAAGGAAAGGGGGCATGGGAAACAACTCAGAAGGGCATCTCCCTAGCTTTCAGGAGAGTAAAAATAAAGGATGGGAGAAGTGCGTTCATACTTGCAAGACTCTATTATTGTAACCTTAATAAAGATAGTGTTACTACTCATAGTTTCTGCTTCTTGTTTGGACTCTCTTAAAGTACTGACACCATCAGGTTATGTAATCAAAAGAGGGTATAACATAAACTAACCAAGGAAGGGGTGGCAAAGGTTAGAACCCTCTGCCTCTGTGTCCAAATGAAATATCCAAATAAGGGTGCAGATAAAAACAAACTCTAGGAATTAGTCTAAAATAGTCTTGCAGATAGCTTTAACAAAACAGGAGATTTTTTTTTTAAAAAAATATCAAGTTGCCAGAAAAAAAAAACCCAGACATAAACATCTCTAATCATTCACTGTCAGTGGTAGGTCACTTTTCAGTAACCGAAAGTCACTTCCTTCTGCTTTTATTTTCAGCAACACTCACGGAGAACACATGTTCTTTAGAAGGTGTTATAAGATACAAAAGAAAGAAGTGGATTGGGTTTTCCTGGTTCAAAATTGCAGCTTGCTGTTTAGTTTGGATGAAAGAGTGAGGATTCTGAGAAACAGAAGGCAATTGGTTTGCTACCTTTATCATTGATAAGGCAACACTGAGTGGCTCCCAACAGTAAAAAGATAAATCTCAAAACAAAAACAATTACAATTACCATGCTATGTATAAACTAGAACCAAGGAGACAGACAGCACAGGCATGAAATCTTTTTCTTACCCCTCAGCCCCTTGCAGTGGTAAGCACTTCCTTCAGGGCCCTAAGCCAACCAGCAAAACAGGTTCCTTGGGCATGAAAGCCAGATGGGTGACTTTGGGCCAGTCACTCTCTCTCTGACCAACTCATCTCACAGGATGGTGGTTGTGGGAAAATAAGAGGCGGAAAGAGGTATGTTTGCCACCATGACTTATTTATAAAATAGTAAAGGTGGGATAAAAAGAAATATTTAAAAGGACATTTAGAAATAGCTGAGTTCCACAGTCCACTGATATATTAAAAAATAAATTCATTTGAATGTGTAAGTGCTGGAATACAGATTAATATTGTTTCCACTCTGAAAAAACATATGTAAAATAGCTACAATCCTTAAAGCAAATATATTGTGAAATTTATGTTATTTTTAAAATATTTGTGTCATTTTTTATAGCTCTGTTTGAAAAAATGTTCTCTGCTGAGTACGTTCCTTCCTAAAACAGTGGTATTATATTGAATTTCTCTATCCTTAGAACAGACAAAGTGGAAAGTCATATTTTCACCTCACAATACACTGTTGGAAGAACATTTGGTAGCTGCAGTACTCTAGAAATTATGTTGCAGGAAGAAATAATATAGATGGTCCAAGATAGTTAGCATCAGGCAGTTTCCTTGAAAACTGAGGGCAACATCAGATAAGCTTGCACTCTCCATGTTAAACTCACTTTTCCAGCGACTAATAGGTCTGTCCCTTAACTTCAAAGTCAATACATGATTAATGAATGCAAAGAATTTCTTCGTGCAAAGAGTTACTAAGTGTTGTATGCCAAACAGACAGAGATATATGTATAGGGATTAGTATGTCACTGCCATTATTCAGTGGAAGTGCCCAAGGCAGCTAGCCAAGTGAAACATAAACATGAAGAATAATCAGTGTCAAATACAGGAATTGCATAAAGAAACAATAAAAAACACATGTAGATAGACAAAGGAATCAGGATTAAATAGATGAAGTTCAGGTAACATGAGGCACAATGGTAAGAATGTCACCTTAATGAGGGAATGGTTATATCTGTTGAGTCAGTTATAATTGGAAAAGAAGACCTCCAAGGTCCCTTCCAACTCTGTTATTCTGTTCCAAGAACTGACTTTTTAAAATGTGCAATTTATCTATTTTCAAAAGACAATATTTTCAAACAAAGAGTGATCAATATGTTCTTATTTGGTATAGGTTTTCTGATATTTTTAAATAATGCAGTGGTGTTACTATGTAACGTATTTCTGTCTTTCAGTAGTTGATAATAATATACTATTATAAGGTATTTTTGTAAACCAGATGCATTTATATGTTCAACATACATATTAGATGTTTGGTACCGTAATTTATTAAATTTTGTTAGGGTTTTTAAAAGATTTTTGGAGATATTTTTAAAATTTTCTTTTTCGTCTGGTATAATTTTAATTGAGTTCTTTATTAATTGTCTTTAGTATTTTAAAATAAAATATAAAATTAGGAACACGTGTATAATGTCAAATTAATAATGTTACATAAAATGTTTCTTGAAAATTTTAATTTATGTTATGTTATAATGCAAGTTGCTTTAGTGGTATCTTTCTATTAAATGGATTCACCAAATGTGCTTTTATTCTGTTATTCTGTTATACTATTATTAAAGTAGTCTTGTTTCACCTCAAGTACAGTACTCTTGTCCATTCAGTACAAGCTAACCCAGTATCTCATTAGCTACTGTTCAGAAGCATGAATAACCCCTAAACTGAGTCAGTGGGTACTATGGTCTTTTATATTTTGTAGTCTTGTTTTTTTTACCAGGAATTCTGCAATAGTGCAATAGATATAATACTTACCTTGCAAACAGAAGGTTGCTGTTTCAAATGCTTTATCAGAAACATTTTAATTGCTATTTTTCTTTCTCAAGCTTCTCCCCCTCTCTCTTAATAAATACATCAGTATACTTGTTTCATCATTTTTTTCAATCACTTGAGATAGAAAGGTTTCACCTCCAGCTTTTTCTACCTGGAAACATGTTGAAACAGCAAACCACTTGGATTACTAAACATTGAAAAAAACTATTTTAAAAAACATTTATCTCCTTTTGTAAATAATTAGATTTCCTAAAAGAAATATCTTCAGCTAGAAAGTTTGATTCTGGTGAGGGGGAAAAGGCTCATCATTACATCATTGAAACAGAGCATTCCAGTTCCATAAGGCTTAAGCTTTCTTTTTGTCAAAATCAGTTTGAGAACTTTATTAAATCTGATGACAGAATTTCATCTATTCAGAACAACTTTGACTACAGATTACATATCTCAGAGACAAAATAAAGAATGGAAATATAACATCAAGTTTCTCCATCTCATGTGTTGCTCCATGAATGCTGTATTAAACACAAGCTTTTTGTAATACTTTTTGAAGAGGCATAATTTACATTTTATCATAAAAATATGCAATAGCTTTTTAGGATAATAATTGCAGCTCTATCCATATTTTTTAATGTCTTTAAAATTTGCCAGTTTAAGAACAGAATTAAGGTGATTTTTATAAGCTCCATTTAGGTATAAGGTTTGTATGTAGATCATAGCCCAGGAGGAGATTTTTTTGTGTATGCAACAAGCATCTGCAGCCATGGAGGTCAGCTCTTCAGTATCATTACCATCTGCTTGCATGTGGAAAATTGTGTGGAAATGCATTGCCCAAGCAGAACTGTAGTGACTCACGTTCCACAAATTGAGTGCTTAGAAAATTGAAAGCTTAGGGTGATACCTTACAAATGTTTTCTATGCTAATGTTAATAATGACAGAAATTTTTGCTTGTGTACAACTTATTTGCCATGTACTAATGCTTTTAAATTTGTTTTCCAGAACTAAAATAACATGATATTTTAAATACTGTAAGTTTTGGGAAAATATTTCTCCTATAAAGCTGTAGTTTGAATAACTTAAAAATATCTTTGTAAACCTCAAGAAAAACAGATACAAATTACACAATAAGATAATGCTCATTTTGTAAACTGATATGCAGTCTCTTCTCTAAGCCAATTTATTTATTCTTTTTATAGTTTACATACAAGTAAGGTAAAACAGTATTGAAATGTCATTTACACTTCTACAGTAAACAAAGATTTCCAAAATGACTCCAAGCAGTACAATATAATTTGTATGCAAAACATTTGTTCCCTAATCAGACTCATAAATTCTACTGAACATTTAATCAATTACATTTATTTGATCCACCAGCCATTAGAAAGTTTTTTTTATATCTAAGGCAAAATAAACAATGGATCTTAGATTTTAGGCATTAAATATATAGCATCAGAGTAGTTTGTATTACAAATGCATGAATGTGGAATACCAGCAGAAACTAAGGTCTCATTATGTTTGCTTTTAATCTATATTCTGTTTCTTTCCTCATACTTTCAATCTAGGGCTGCAGTCCATCGGAATTCATCTGGCTAGCCACACAGTCCAGTTCCTGGTTATATTGTAGCCTGAATATTTTATATAATAGAACCGTTTTCCTGAAAATAGGTTCATACACAGATTTACATTGAGTTGCCTCATTCCCTACATACTGTAGTATGCTTTTTCTAAGACAAGTCGTTGTCTTCTATCTTATGACTATCTGCAGTAAGCGGGAGACTTGAGTATATTCCAAAAATATCACCCTCCATAAATGGATTTCACGTTATGTGAAAGTCTTTGTAAGTCCATTTATACAAGCAAGAGTTTCCTCTGTCGATCGATGTTTATGCTTCATAATGAAGATGAGAATTAGCGATATGACTGACCTTTATACAACTGAATGCACAAACCTGTTTGGCTGAATAGATGTAAAATAGCAGAGGAAAACATTTAGTTGGCTTCACATTATCTTGTGGCTCATTAGATGTTCTCTTGGCAGAAAAAAAAGTATGCAATTTTCTTTAATTCTGTATTAAGATGGTATATTGTCATTATACAGCAAGGAAGAAAGATACAACTAATGGATGTCGCCTAATGCTAGTAACTACATGAATTTAGACAGTTAAAGTCAAGTGATTAGTATAGAAATCAGTGACCATTTACTTGTGTAATTTTAGAATATTTATCATAATTTATAACTGGTTGTATATCTAGTTGTTTAGAAAATAGAACAAAGCTACTGTTATTCTCTTCTGCTGCTTTCAGTGTTGAGCAGGCATTCCATAGTTGCTAACCGTTCTAAAGTCCTTTCTAGTTTGGGCCAAACAGTTTTTTTTAAAATTATTTTAAATTATTGCGGTCACAGACCAAAATGCAAGAGCAACAAAAGAAAACACAAGAAAAATATAATCACAAACAATTAAGCACCAGAAGCCTTGGCTAAAGGGAATTACAACGTTCTCCTCTAATAGTTACAGCTCTTAAAAGAAATTTAGAAACCTGAGAAGTAATATAGGAGGAGCCATCCCCTAGACAATATAAAACCAAATTAC
>NW_015387196.1:107858-121461 GCF_001527695.2 Protobothrops mucrosquamatus | reverse complement strand
GGGAGTCTCTTAAATCGCCCATCGAGTAGTGCTGAGGGCAAGACATTGAAACGGGCCAGGGAAAAGACTCTTCTATACTTGGGGATGGTTAGAGTATAGAAATATGAAGCCATCCTCAATCCATAATTATTAGAATGACTGAAGATCAAAGGGGAGCAGGTTTTGTTGGCTCTGGCTCTTAAATATTGCAAATCTATATCCACAAGCCATTGGACTACCCTAAACTGGGCATCCTTGAGACCATAATCTCCCAGAGAATCCCCCGTAAAACCTAACAAGTGGAGTTTCTTCGTCATCTCCCTCTCCCAACGAGAGGTATGAGAGTCAGCAAACACCAGGGAGAGGTAGCTACCAGGGACTGCCAAAAAGAGCACCCGAAACCACCATTTGAAGGTGTTAATCCATGCCATGCATTCGACTGAACGAATGCCCAGTTCCAGGTAGATCGAAGCAAATCCAACACAGGGAGGAAGACCCAGAAGTTTCCTAAGAAAAACAGCCTGGGTTCTTTGGGCCAAACAGTTACACTTAAGTATTCAGCAAGTGCATGCATAATACAAAAAGCTCTCTTATGAAATTCATATAAGATTATGGACTTGTTCCAAAAGCCTTTGCATATTTTATGATGTATCATACTGGTGAATTTAACTGATATGCAGTTATGCACAGATGAGAAGCCAAGTGGACATTAGATAATGGTTTTGATTCTTATTTTGCTTTCTGTGCCACCCATAAACAATAATATAAAGCTGTGTACTCTGATTTTCCAAAATTCCATGTACCTTTATATTCTTTTTGACAATTGTATGCATCTGTGTTTTGTTTTGCTAAGCTAAAATGTGGGCAGAAGAAAAACACACATATGAAATAAAAGTGGAGTTTATTAAACAAAGCATAGCAATAGAATAATTGATTGAAAAGATAATTTCTACAGAAGAGGCAATAAAACAAGATATAGCAATATTTTATAAAGAAATGTAATACAGGATAAAATTTCACTTCCCTTTATAGCTGGGAGCTTTTGATCTCATGAAAGAATGTTCAAATATACCTAATACTATCCTGGCTAATGTATAGTATTTTTTGTGAGTAACTCTACACAGAGTCTCAAAATATTAAGGTGTTTGCCATCCTTTATACTTCTAGCAGGCATCAAACATTCTCGTGAGAAAGTACTAGCCTATCCATTTGCTTTGCCTTGCAAGGCGCTTTTAAGGGATAAACACCACATGAACACAATCAGTTAAAGTGTGTATTTTTATTAATTTATTTATCTAATTTTATGTAAATTCAATCATTATAAAAATATAAAACAATAATGATTAACAATTAAAATATACTAAAAAAGTAGTCCATGTGTATTCCTGTGTGTAAAAGGGGGGTTGGGCTCTGTACTTTAATAATGGTCTCTGTATGTTCGGGAAACGTAAAGCTTTAACTAGCCAAACCATGCATAAGCATCAGAAAAGAAATAATTTTATGCAGGAAAGTGCAGGAAAAATTTGAGCTCATCACTGAAATCTCATAAGCATTGAGTGCTAATGATCTGGTCCATTCCTACGGATGCCCTCAGTGTCCAAATATATCTATCTATATCTATCCACCATTTCCAGTATCACCATAAATTCCACTATGATCCCAATTCTTAAGCTGTAGTTATTATTTCTGAGAACAATATTTTTGCTGAAAACTGGAATGCCACTTCTATTACTTTATTCCTTCTTTTAAAGTTCAGGGTTTTTTAAAATCATATTTTGGGCATAGACCCTTTCTTTCTATGGCCACTCAAATTCCTATTGTAACAAGAAAACTTTTTAAAATATATATCTACATTTCATTTCCTATCTACTATTGATCTACTGTTGCCTCCCCATTTTCTTCTGATGTTGAATTTGAAATGCTATATCCCTTACAACAGGAATCTGTTCTCTTATAATTCATAAAGAGTCATATTAATGGTAGTAATGTAATAATAGCAGCTATAATCCTTAAAATAAAACTAATTGTGACCCTCATAGCTTACTTTGATAATTGTTCTGTTCTGTAGACAGATTTGGTTCTTCATGCTCCACAAATTTCATTCTGATATATTTTTTTTTCTCGTGGATCATGACCATTCTATTTTTCCCCCTCTTCTTAGACACAAATTTTTGGCTTTATTTGTAAACATTTTCTCAATCTATTAATCCAGATCAACATTAAAGAAATTGAAGAAAATCAGACCAGGACTGAAGCATATTGCACTTCAATTTTTCTGCTTGAAAATAAATCATTGCTGAACATTAGAATTTTCTTTGGATTTAAGTATTGTGGTATACAGCCCACCTTGCTGAACAGAATATCACTGGATACTTTGTCAGACTCTCTGCAGAGACTGAGACATATTATGTTTGTGCCATTTCATAATTACTAAGGAAATTGCCTGATCAAAAAAGCAAGATTGTTTTCTTGTACATGTGGATTATATTTTTAACATGCTTATAGAGAGATTACTATTATTTGCTTTAGAATCTTCCCAAGAATCAATCAACTATTTTGCATTTGATATTTCCTCCACTAGGATATCTGGCATTTCCTCTTTCACGAGTGTTGTTACTTTTGAGTGATCTTGATTTTTGTATAGCTCTGAATAGAATTTTCTAATTATTTCTAACATTTCCTGTCTTGTTCTACACAGAGAGCCATCTTCACGCTTTAATACAAAAACCTTCTTTCTTGTATTTATAAGCTTGCATTTTGGTCTATTAATCCCTTTGTTTTCTTCAATTGTTTTTTTCACAAGCTTCATGTTAAACTGACACGTTTCTTCTTGGATATGTTTTCTTATGGTCTTGCAAAGTTCAACGAAGTATATGTATATGTATATGTATATGTATATGTATATGTATATGTATATGTATATGCATATGCATATGTATATGTACACACACACATACACATATATATATACACACACACACATATATATACATATTCCTGTACATATGTATATAACCATCAGCATTTTTTAAGCATTTAAAAGGCTATTACTCTGGCTTTGGAGATTTAAATTCACTTAAAGTAAGTGGGTATTCTTTAATAATGTTTCTATAGGGCTCAAGTACTTTTTCCTGATCTTTCCAATTGCTCACTAGAAATTATGAGGGAAAAAAATTGAAAGCATAAATTCTAAATGCAATGAGCTTCCAGAAATTCTTGTTTATCAGAACATGAGAAACTATGGCAAACTTTATTTTAAAATTGTAGTTCTACTGGCTCTTGAGCAAAAGTTATGTTTCCAGCAAATGCAGTATAAATCACTTTATAGAAGTTTTATTTCTTTAATGGTCAAGAGGAAATGGAGCCTTTCCACTGTGTTCAAACCTGTTTAAAATGAAATAAGTTCAACATCAAAGGAGTGTATTCCCAAAGTATTCAGCAGTTCAATAATGATTTAAAAGCGTTTTCATGCAGATTGGATCTTTTTTGTCAAAGCAGTAAAAACACTCTTGCACAGAATCATGTACAGAATCTCCTTTTTTGCCTTAGATCTCTGTTATTTAACTTGATTGATTTGCTATACAGGCTAAGGAATCTCAAAGTATGTTCTCACCTTGAAGAAAAAGCTTCTTAAGAATGTCCTTTTTGAATGACAGTTTTAATAATCAGTTTTGAGCTAGAACATGTCAGCCCTCAAAATATGGATAACACATTATGGGTAAAGCACATTGCAGAGTGCTTTAATTTATCCATAGTCCTAGAAAAGCACTCATTCATCTCATAATTTTGTAACAATTTCAAATTTCACATTTGCATCTTTAAAGCTGGCATATATTATTGGTCAGATTTAATAATTAATATAATAAACTGTGTAAACCCACAAATCTGTGTTTTGTATTACATCTTTGCTATAATTAGGTGAGTGTAGGCATGTTGCATCAAACTATTTAATATTTAGCTTAAGAAAATATTTTTAATGATTTATGCTAAACTCATGAATGCTATGATAAATGTCCCTTATATCTTATATCCTCTTACTTTTAACTGAATGCCTGAATGGGGAAAAATGGGCCCATAATCTCCACTCAGAAAATAGATTATTGGGCTACTGTAATACAGTTACTAATTTGAAAAGAAGTACTCTGAATATTGTTAAGTATTATATCAATGATAGCATCCACCTTTGTAATAAAATGAAACTAGCATAAAATACAAGTGTACTGGTGCCTCTGTAGAAAGATTTCTGCATTAGTGGCAAGGGAACAGGGTAGGAAAGTTCATGAAGATAGTATACAACATTCATAGTAATGTGGAAATACAAGAGCAGTCTATCCAACAGTTTTGCAAATATCAAGACATTTTTCTTCAACTCTTCAACTTTTCTTCAATTTTGAAGTACATAATTAATTCAATCTGCTGATCTTGATATTACGATGGTCTACTAGATGAAGAAAAAGTCTTATGTTACAGACTAGGTTATAGCAAAAATATGTGTCCATTAATTGAACAAAAATGTTACGAACCCAAATTCTATGAGAGGCAATAGGATGAGATATAGGATCAGAACTCTTTGCAAAGTTTCCTTTTCTGCGGAGTTAGTTAAGTTTATATATAAAAGGATCAGTCTTCATAACTAACATTTAGAAATGTGTTAAAACCTGATTTTTTAAAGCAACCATTTCAGAATTAGGGATATGTGAATTAGATGCTAGAAGTGTTGGGCAGTATTATTTAGTGGAGGTTTATGATTTTGTTTTAGATTTTTTAAAAAAGAGCTTATTAATTTTTTGCTATATATTATATTGTATGCTTTATTACACTTGTTAACTGCTTAGAGTCACACATTTGAAAGCATCAAAGTAGACATTTTCAGGAAATAATAATAATAATAATAATAATAATAATAACAATAACAATAATAATAATAATAATAAAGTTGGAAGGGACCTTGTCCACTAGGACTCTGAGATCCCTCTCACAATTACTACTATTGAGCAAGGTACCACCTATACTATACCTGTGCATTTGGTTTTTCTTGCCTAAATGTAGAACCTTAATTTTTTCACCATTGAATTTCATTTTGTTAGATAGCACCCAGTGTTCAAGTCTGTCCAGGTCCTCCTGTATCTTAAGCCTGTCTTCTGAAGTGTTGGCTATTCCTGCCAGCTTGGTGTCATTCACAAATTTGATGAGTTCCCCATCTATCCCCTCGTCCAAATCATTGATGAACATGTTGAAGAGCACTGGGCCCAGAACAGAGCCCTGGGGCACCCCACTACACACTTCCCTCCATGTAGATTCAGTTCCATTGAGGACCACAGACTGAGTATGGCTGGTCAACCAGCTATGAATTCATCTGGTGTCTGTCTAACCCACATTTTTCAATCTTATTGAGTAGTAGGTTGTGATCTACTTTATTAAATGCCTTACTGAAGTCCAAGTAAATTATATCCACAGCATTCCTCTGATCCACTAATTTTGTCACTTGGGAACAACATCAGCTCTTTTCCAGTCCTCTGGTAGTTCCCCAGTGCTCCAAGATCTTTGAAAAATATAGTTCAGTGGTTCTGAGATCACATCTGCCAGTTCCTTGAGAACCTTGGGGTATAATCCATCTGGTCCTGGTGATTTGAACTCGTCTAGGCTGGACAGATGCTCACTTATGATTTTCTAGCCTATCTTAACTTGTGTTTCTATANTCTATACTGTTTTTTATGGCACTATTTTTGATAGGTTGGTCTTTTTTCCCCCTTTTATGTAAAGACAGATGCAAAAAATGAGTTAAATAGTTCTGCTTTCTCCCTATTGCTAGTCACCTTCTTAGCACTTTCACCCACTAATGGACCAATCATTTCCTTCACTTTTTTCTTGTTTTTTACATGTTGAAAAAAGCTTTTTTTGTTATTTTTGACTTTGGTCGCAAGCCTTAGTTCATTTAATAAGCAATACAATTCCACAGGTCACTGACAAATATATTGGAACAGAAGTGTAGGATCCATAGTTTCTTAATACCACATCCTCAATGCTCTTAAACAGAGAATATTAAAAAAAATAACTTAGAAAAGAGAAATTACATAGGGATTGAACTTCAGACTGAATTAGGATACTATATGGCAGAAATTCTTGATATAAATGCATCCGTCAATGAACACCTTATGTTAGCTCTGTTTATATATATGTCTATATTTGTGTTTGGGGATCAAATTTGAACTATGAATATCTTATACATGTAAAAAAGTAATACTTTTGTGCTGAGAAAATTGTCTTACTCTTGTTTAATAATATACTTAAAAGTGTATATAATATATATTCTTTTTCAATTATCCTGGATGCCATAACAAAAAAATGTTTTATTTAAGATACAAGGAAATTCTTAATTAGATCAAACATTACTAAAGTATTGTAATCTTGAGGATATATCACAGATTAAAATTAAATGGAAATATCACTGAGCTGCAATAATAATGCATCAGATGAAGACAATTAAATAAGGAAACATGAAGTTAACTGATTACAATCTTCATATTGATCAATAGCACTTGCTTTAATAATGCTGAAACCAGATTTTTATTGAGATATTAAGTGACTTGCAAAGCATTCATGAGGTTCCATACAGTTTAAAACTTATTCTTAACCCATTTGCTACTCCCTGTGAATTATTTCCATGCCAGTAAGCATTTCTACTCATGTAATTTATAGCAACATCCAGCCACACTTCCAGAGATATACTGACTTTATATAAATCATTAGTGTTAGAGTCCTCAGTGTGTTCTCTCATCCAGTGATGTGTAAACATTGGATGGATAGTATAAAGTTTTGAAGGCAAGGTAACAATTTAAATATAAATTGAATAGTGCAGAGTCCTCGTGTGTAAAGTTGCTTAGCAATTTCTTTAAAATATACTTTATTCTGTTTCTGGCAGTGAGCTGCACAATATTTTTCAGTGTTTTTTTTTAAAAGCCTGTTGGGCTACAGGGAGCATATATGATGACATGGTGATGTAATTGGCATAAGGAAAGTCTAACATTTTGTTCTTCTGAGGGTTTTTACAGTCAAAACAATTGAATTCACTCATCATTTTGTAGTGATGTGTACAAACTGCAGTGTCCAAACAACCATTCACTCTGTCCAGGTATGGCATATTTGCTGCAACTAATCAGAAAATATGTTTGAAGAAAATATACCAAAACATAATCTAAACCCTAGCCTTAATTTCTCTGTGTTAATAGGTTTGAATCAAACCAATTTCCCTATCTTCAAGGGAAATAACATTTCTTCCATTCCATTTACTCTGACCAAACCTTTTCTAGGAAGGAGAGATTAAATCACAACAGAATTCATTTGTACAATTTGGTTGACCATATTTATTTGCAGGAGAGGAACAGGAAAATAAAGAAGCAGAGGGGAAGGAACAGCATGATAGTTTTTGAGCAGGTAATGAGGTACAGAAATATTTATATAATAAATACTTACAAAATAAAAACTGCTTTAGATACCATCAGCCAAAGAAATGAAATGAGGCTGAGATGGTCAGCCACAAAAATTGAATGAATGAATGAATGAATGAATGAATGAATGAATGGATAAATCATTTTGATATCCCCAAAGCAGCAATGAAATTGCTGGGTCACGAACAAGACATTACATCAATGTAACTTAGTGCTAAATTACTAATTTTTACCGTTAGATATTTCCTTGAAAGACTTCATCTATATCTTGTATCTGTCCAAGTGATCTACAATTTATATGCCAATTTCATTTCTCACTCTTTTTATTCTTGTTTTTATTCTTTGAATAGAATGCCCATACTTTGCTTCCTAAATTCTGAATAAATATAGTTTTCTTTATTACAGCACAAACCTATGGTATCTATTCCTTTTGAATACATTCCAATCTTGCCAGGAAGAAGTGTCGTCCACCAGATTTCACCAATACTTATCTCATTAGTTTTGTTGACTTCATCTACTGTAGTTTATAGTTATTCCCCCAAATTATTCCACTCATGCTTAAATATAAGCACATAAGAATAGCTTTGTTGGATCATTTTCGTCCTGTATTTTGTTTCTTATAATGGCCCATCAGATGTTAGGTGTGTTCACAAGAAGGAGATGAACCATTATTGCTGCTATTAGGATACAATCCAGAAGAAATATGAGTTTCAATACAAATACAATCCGATAGACCAGGGTTTTTTTGTTTTTTTTTTTACAAATTTTTCAATTCCCTTTTAAATCAATCCAAGTTAATTAAATGTCAATTATTACACGGTGTACAAAAATCTTCTGCTTTTTGTTCCAAATATTTTCCAGTTAGCTTAATTTTAAAAAGATGCTTTGGAACATGTGGGATTTATCTGCAATTTGTTAACATGATCACCATTTTTTCTGGGAGTCTCCTTGCAGCATTCTACTGTTATTTTGAAAGAGACATGGCTATTTTAATGAGATGCAGGAGACTAAGGGATTTCCGCTCCTGGATGTTCCAAAGCACTTCTTTCAATCTGAGCCCAAAACTGTTGCACTGCCTTATTTACACCTGCTATTAGAACTTTTTGAACAAAATCATGATTGAACTTGCAGGAAGAATGCTCTTATATTGATACCCTCTTATTGTAGACTTTTGATCATACTTCCTATGCCTTGAACTGGGTTTAATTCTCATTGCATTTTATATGCTTGAGTGAAAAGGGCAGAGACGTGGCTTGTAAAACACAATTCTTTTATTTCTGTGACATAATAAAATTGCTTTTAGACAGCTTTCAGTGAATAATGTTGACTTCCAAAGAATTTGAAAAGTCTATCAAGAAAAGAAATAGCAGAAGAAAAAAAATGGTATTTAATAACCCTTTAATTTGCCCCTTATCAGTTACATAAGTATGATGGGCTTCATTCCTAGTGTGGAACTTGAGCTTATTTTTTTTTCTTTTTTACAAATATCAAAACTCTTTGACAGCACTATGTCAAATGAATCCAGTATCTACTATCTGAGGCATTTTTCTCTTTGTGATAAATTGTATGCCTATCTTTGCATGTACAGAATAAAAAGGCTGCAGAATTGCTCATAATAGACTATAGTCACACAATGTGGTAATGTTAGAATAAAAACTACCAATTGAAAGAAGATCTGATGATGATAAAAATGTAAATTGTATAAGTATAAAAAAAAATGGAAATGGTCACCACATGCTGTGCATTGAAGAGTTTATTGCCCTGAATAGTAGAGCTAAGAAGTATAATTATAAAATAAAGAAACAAGCAGGTTTTTCAGGCTCTATAACTTAATTTTGTGGAATAGTTCCACAAATAGAAATCCTATATCATTAAAAAAAACATCACCATCAGCCCGTATTCCTGGTCTTTTAAGTTATAATATAATAAAATGCTCATGATTTAAAAAAATCAAAACAAAAATTCAACACTAAGGATTATTTTATATATAAAAGTAAAAATAAACAATTAAAAGTTTCTTAGACCATAAAAATGCTGAAATCTCCACAAAAAATCAAAACCAAAAATAAAATACTGTAGTATATAAATATGATAACTGTGGCAAACAATCATATCCCAAAGGCCAGCCAGAAGATTTCAGTCTTCCTTAGCTGTCTGAAGTCCATCATGGAGAGGGCAAGTCAGTTTCCACATGGATGCTGCAAATGAAAAACAACTGAGTTTCTTTCTAGCACCACCATGAGGTTTGCCAGGAGAATCTCCTTAGATATATTGACTCTGGTTAGAAAAGACGATTAAGCAACGCTGATGCCAAGCTATGTTATGTGATGTTGATGACCTTGCTCTAATAGTCTTCCATGCAAGAATCATGAAACAATGCAAAATTTACGCTAGTTTCAAAATGTTGTGGTTTATGTGTTTCATTATTGGCATTCATGGATGCCGTGGCAAGTGTGCATGTACTATTGTTGAAATAGTGTTTGCTTCCAAGCCAATAACCTAAATGTTGATTTTCCTAAGGGAAAGAAAGATGGAGAATACTATCATGCTATTTTTTTATGAATCTGTCAGCCTTCTTTTATTTCAGCATTCATAGAATATTCTTAGAGTAGCTTAATGGTTGGGAATTGGAGGCACTATGTCAGAGTAGTTTCATTCCAATCTACACAGTCATGATCAAGGGTTGGCAGTGCCCTTGTCACCTGATAGAGTTTAAGTTGTAAGGCTCTACAGGATCACATTATTTCTCTACTGCTGTTCAATATGTACAAAATGGCCCAGGGGCAGTTTTATTTTTCTATTCTCCATTTTTCTTGTTTACAGGTAGTCCTCGACTTACAACAGCTCATTTAGCGACCGTTCTAAGTTATAACAGCACTGAAAAAAGTGGCATGACCATTTTTCATATGACTGTTTCAGCATTCCCATGGTCACATGATCAAAATTCAGATGCTTGGCAACTGACTCATATTTATGATGGTTGCAGTGTCCTTCTGTGACTTTCTTTTGCAACCTTCTGACAAGCAAAGTCAATGAGTAAGTTAGATTCATTTAACAACCGTGTTACTAACTTAACAACTGCAGTGATTCACTTAACAATTGTGGCACGAAATGTCATAAAATAAGGCAAAACTCACTTAACCGCTGTTCTGCTTAGCAACAGAAACTTTGGGCTCAGTTGTGGTCATACGTCGAGGACTACCTGCATTTGATGAATCAGGGGAAGAAACACAGGTGCTTCAGAGCCTCCTTGAGTCTGGGGTGGACTGGAAACAAGGCTGTCAAATTAAATATAAATATACAGGAACTGTGGAAACATGACTTTTGTACTAGCAGTTAGGAATGTCACCTAAACTAGACAGTTGTGGTGAGTAGAGTAAGAACTGAAGTTGAATCAGTATTGTTAGTATTACACATGTTTCTTTAAATTCATAGATGTCCTTTTTGCACTTATATATTATTGTTGGAACTGCAATTTTTATTACTGTGCTAATCTATTCTTGGTAATTATAAATTGATTCTAGAGATTATATCTTGTAAACTGATTATTATGTGGAGTTTGCTTTCTGACACTTATATTTTATTTATTTATTTTATTGTTCTTGTTTGTTTTGTGTAAGATGTCCAAAATCACTGGAACTGTGTGGCCTCTAAATTGTATAAATAAAGAAACAAATTCAAGGATTTGCGTTATCATGTCTTCTTATTTTTTTTCCTGGTGCACATGTAAGATCAGTCTGTTACAATATTAATGAGGATTTTGGCTCAACTTACATATCAACGCTATTATGCTGTACTTCAAGCCGCAGTGCTTAACAGTGTGAAGGGTGACCACGCTTCCTTTGTCAAAACTTATTTTTTTGTCAGTTGCAAAGCAATTTTTTTTGTAGTTAGTTCTCTTTTAATGAACATGCATGCATATAGAACTTTTATCATGTTCTATATGCGATCTATATCATATGGAGCCGTGGTGGTGCAGTAGTTAGAATGCAGTATTGCAGGCTAATTCAGCTGACTGATGACTGCCAGCAGTTCAGCAGTTCGAGTCTTACCTGCTCACGGTTGACTCATCCTTCCATCCTTCCAAGGTTGGTAAAATGAGGACCCAGATTGTTGGGGACAATAGGTTAACTCTGTAAACTGCTTAGAGAGGGCTGTAAAGCACTATGAAGCAGTATATAAGTCTAAGTGCTATTGCTATCTATATAACCTTGTAGCTCTTGGCTGATGTGCATACAAGAGACACCTGCCAATCTTAATGAATACTTGGACCCTACAGTTGTTTCTTGGTGAGCTATTTTATCATGACAAGTTACTTACTCTGAAGATACAACTGCATAGCTTTGGGATACTTCTTGATTCAAATTACATGATGCATAAATAAATAAAAATATATTAGAAGAAAATGTCATCTCAGTAGAAAAAAGGACAATCTCATTTGCTACATTGGTTTTAACTGTATGCAAACAGAGATGGTTTAGCTTTATTGAACAATGCACTAATTAATTTAAATTTGAATATCCTAAGGTACTCTATATATTTTTAATTCAATTCTATTAACTTTATTATAATCTTGGAGCAGAGTTCATGAACATAAAACATAAAGTATAACATGTAAAGACTAGTAAAATTTAATATACAGTGCGTTTGTAGAGAAATCAACCCACTCCCCAGGAAGATATCATCTTACTAAGTAGTAACATTTTGCAACTGGATATATCATTTTGAGACTTTTATCTGATCTTGATAAGATATATATAGTTTGTTAGGCAATCTGTTGCATAATGTCTATAATGGCCTGTAAATGTATATCTTACAATGCTTTTACCACTCTTACGTCATATGAGCATAGCCCTATAGTAGCTAGTGTACTCTTATACTAGCTTTTTAGTGTTGGGAAAGGAGGATTTCAAAACAGTGGAAGTCTAGGCTGTGCTTGCAAAATATTAAGGAGCTTTTGTAAATGAGCCATGAATTAACTTTAACCAGAGCTAGTCCATCTTAATCATTTTGTCTAGGCTTTTACTTGATGCAGCCATTGTGAACTAACACCTACTCTTACACTTACTAGAAGAAGCTAAAGACACTGATGACAAATGCTTCCTTTATAGGAAGCGTTAGTCTAGCTGACTGATTGTAGACTTGTAACTATGCTAAAGAATTTTGACAGAAAAGATAATATGGCATTTTGCTTAAGCTGTGGTCAAGAAGGTCTGGGCTAATGTTCATCATTAGCATGTTAAAAAATACACCAAAGGTAGAGAGCTATTTATGTGTACCCTATGCTTATTATGGGATGTTAGCTTAAATTGCACATGTCTTCAATAGATCAGAAGCAAGTAAGGAAATTCTGACGTGTATATATGGTTATATGTGGCAATGATGAACTACTCTGTAAAACATTTCCCCAGAACACTTTATGGCAATACCTCAACATGGCTCAGATATGAAGGTTAATAGAAGACTCTCTAGCCTGGATGGTAGCTGCAAGCTACTGGAGAAGAGCAAGGGCTAGCTTTTAGTAGTCAGGGTTTTTATGATGGTTGTTGGAGGAAAGCCTTCAGGAACCCCAGCAATTGTAGATGCGCATGACAAAAGAGGTTGCCTACACTATACAAAGTTATATCAAATTGGAACATGGGAAACTCAAAATTGTAAAAAGAGAAATGATTAGAGCAAACGTAGATATCCTTGGCATCAGTGAGTTACACTGGGCAGGCAGTGGTTAATTCAAATCAGATAAGTTTATGGTTTATTTTTCTGAAAATGATATCAACAGATGAAAAGGAGTTACATTCTGAATAAGCAAACAAGTGGCTAAATGTGTTGAGAATCACAGAGTATATAGTAATTGCATAATATCTATCCAAATTTGAAACAAGCCACTCAACATCACCATTCTACAAGTCTATACCTTAAGTGTAGACTCAAATGATGATGAAATTGAACTTATTTACAGTGAGTTTCAATGGGCTCTCGTGCAAATACCAAAAAAGGATCTTTTGTATATTATGGGTAATTTCAATGCATAGGTAGGCCAAGGAAAAGTTGCAAGAACAGTAGGCAAGTTTGGACTAGGTGAATGGAATGAAGATGGTGATTGCCTAGTGCAATTTTGCCAGGAAAATCATCTCAGCATAATAAACACATGGTTTATTCAACACAAGTGACATTTG
>NW_015387196.1:26473-107448 GCF_001527695.2 Protobothrops mucrosquamatus | reverse complement strand
CGTGCAAATACCAAAAAAGGATCTTTTGTATATTATGGGTAATTTCAATGCATAGGTAGGCCAAGGAAAAGTTGCAAGAACAGTAGGCAAGTTTGGACTAGGTGAATGGAATGAAGATGGTGATTGCC
This sequence comes from Protobothrops mucrosquamatus, assembly GCF_001527695.2. NCBI lineage: Eukaryota > Metazoa > Chordata > Lepidosauria > Squamata > Viperidae > Protobothrops > Protobothrops mucrosquamatus. The sequence continues at coordinate 107,320 of NW_015387196.1, read as the reverse complement.
TAGTGCAATTTTGCCAGGAAAATCATCTCAGCATAATAAACACATGGTTTATTCAACACAAGTGACATTTGACATTATACATGGACAGTACCAAATGGACAGCATTGAAATCAGATAAACTTTATTTTATGCCGACAATGCTGGAAAGGTTCAGTTGCATCTGTTAAGACACTTCCTGGCATTGATTGTAGCTCAGACCATCAGCTATTAGTGGCTAAACTGAAACTCAAACTGTGCAAAGTGAAAAAAGGTACTATCCCCCCAAATTCAGCATGAACAAGATCACACGTATGTATGCCATAGAAGTTAAGAATAGGTTTGAGCCACTCAATTTAGAAGGGAAAATCCAAAAGAACAATGGTGAGAGATCCAAGATAACATCATGGAAACTGCATGGAAAGTATGCGTGTTACACCAAAAACCAAAGAGAACAAACAAGTGGCTATCTGATGACACCATCAAAATAGCTGATCAGCAAAAGGCGGACAAAGCCAAAGATAATAAGGATGAAATTAACAACTGAATGCAATTTTCCAACATGAAGCCAGGAAGGCAAAAATAGGCACTAGGAGGAGCAGTGTCAACATCTGGAAGAAACTATCAAGAAGGGACATACTAAGGTCATGTTTGCCATAGTGAAAATGATGTGATCCATCTTTCCATGAAATGTTTAAAATCAACAAGAGGAAATTGAATTAGTTCAATTTCTTGGATCCAAAATTGTTTATGATGGCAGTTTTACTCTTGAAATCAAACACAAGTTTACTTTAGGCCACACTGCAATGGTTAAAATGAATAAGATCTGGAAATGCAGATATATTGATATAAATACAGAACGCAGGCTAGTTAGAGCAATAGTCTTCCCTATAATGATGTATGGGTGTGAGAGCTGGACACTTAGAATGGCTGATGGAAGAATAATTGATGCCTTTGAACTGTGGTGCTGGCGTAAATTATTGTGGACAGCCAGAATAACTAACAGAGAGATATTAAATTGTATAAAACTAGACATATCACTAGAAGCTAAAATCATAAGATCATGCCTGATTTACTTTGGCTATGTCATGTGTTCAAATACATTGGAGAAGTCAGTGATGGTAGGAATGGCAGTGGACAAAGAAGACAGGGAAAGCAAAGAACATCAAAACTGATACCAAAAAGAACATCCAACAATTGAAAGAAGTTGTGCTTGACAGGGTAGCATGGAGGGCACTTGTCTATAAAGTTGCCAAGAGTCAGACATGACTAAATGGTTAGAGGAACAACAGCATATGTGGTTATATAGTATAAAATCAATTTGTTGAATATCAACAGGCACACTTGATTTGGACATGGATCTCAAATATCTATCTTTACTTATGAGAAGAAATAAAGTTCTAAAACCCACTTTCCTCTCTCAGCATGATGATTGGCTTAATATCTGCCAGGTAAAATGAACCCAGTGTTGGACTGGACCAACAGTGGGTTCTAGCAAATGTCCATCTGTAACTTGATTACAAATGAATTTAGGTGACTTAAATTGGCTCATTCCAGGGTAGGTACCTTGGATCAAATATTTTTCATTCATTTTTTAATTTTTCTTATCTTCTCCAGTAATTGCAATTGTTCGTCTCTTTTTTCTGTAATCTGTATTAAGGCAGTTCTATCTATCAAATAGGCTATGTTGTCTCTGTGGATAAGAAAGTTGCATTTAGTTGTATACCCTGCCATTTAAATGTCCTGGTCTTTATGTCACCCAGATCACATTTTAAATTTTTATTACTTGCAGCATCCTGCTAAGCTTTGTATTCTTGCTAGAGGGAAGCAGATTGAAGGTTTCAGCAAAAGTCCATGCAGTTTTCTTGGCAACATTTTTCAAAATGGTTTGGCAGTCCTCCTTCCTAGGGATGAGCAAATGTGATTGGCCAAAAGTCATCAGCTGTCTGTGTGCTTCATGCAAGACTAGACCTCACAGTGTCATATTTTCCAGCCTACAGAAAGTATTTTAGGCTAATTTAAGGTAATTAAAAGTTAGAAGCCAAAATTTAGTCTATATACCCAACTAAAGATATTATACTGAGGTTACAATCAAATCAGAGGCATAGGAACTAGAATATTGCTTTCTTTTTGTCCATTTTTGATGACTGAAGCTAGTTTTCCAATGAAGAAGGTAATTTAGTTGCTTTGAGATTGAAGGTATTATTATTTTACTCTCTTTTATTCTTATCAAATCCTATAAATGGGGGATAATTATTCTGTAAGAAAATTAGAGCTGATTTCCATCTTTTTAGCAGGCCAGTTAAAATTTTGAAACACACTGATCAATGTTTCATTGATGAGAAACATTTGCTGAATAAGAATTCCATTGTACTTGTCTTAGTCAATGTTGATAACTTATCCATGCTTCTCCAACTTTAAAGACAGAAACATTGGAGTCCTGTAGACCATTCTTCCAAGAGGTTAGTCCTAACTATCTCATCATCTGGCAAACCATTCTGGTAAAATAGAAGTTTCCCAATAGAAAAAAATATCTGTAGCTTAAAGTTGAACTGTGGAGTTTTGGTACTATCTGAGCTTGGTTGCTTGCTTGAAGATGTTTTATTACCTAACTAGGTAATATCATCAGAGCAAGCAAACAAACAAATTCAGAGAGCATTAAGGACTCTAAATAGAGATCTGTTTTGTGTGGCAGACTCAGGTGTTGACTATGGCAGGTGACTTCAGCCAAAAACTGGTAAGGACCATCATAACAATTCACAGCTTCTCTCTTGATTATATGAAATGGGGCATGATTATGCACTTTTCTTTATTTGCTAAAATTTCTTTCCTGTATTATTATTTGTTATTCCTTATTCCTTTTTTGAGAGGAATTTCTTTTGAAGAAAGTAATACAGTTCTACTCTGCTGGCCCACAAATCACCTGGTAGCTGAGAAATAAATTAGGACCTCAAAGCAGTGGAGTTGTAAACAACAACAACAAAAGTGGTGGGAGACACTCTGGAAAGGGTATTCCAATGAGAGATAAAGAAAGGGTGGTCAGTTTCACTGCAGGAAAGCAGTTAATCTTCATCCAGTTCTACAAAGAATGGAAACCTAAAAGGATGTAAATAAAAGGTTTGTTTTATGGCCAAGTTTGCAGGAGCATTGAGATGCTATCAGTCTTGTTGGTGCCATAATTTTATCTACCCAAGTAGTTTTATCTACCTTAGCAGTGTACCTTGGGTCCATGGAAGGTCCTTGAACTCCTTCAATATCAAGGATCATGCTTTAGCTTGCCTTGTTTCATAGTTAAAGTCAGCCAATTCTCAATCCAGGATAAATAATCTGTTCTTTATAGGAATGTCACCATTTCACTCTGCAGTTCCTTAACCATAAGAAATTGATCTAGTTGCTTTCGAGCCTATATCTCCTTTGCTCTGGTGACATTCACTGCTATTTGCTTTGTTGAATTTATTGGATAATTTGGACTAGAGACATAAAACACAAAATACAAAAAAAATGCAAAATACACAAAAAGAGATTTTCCCCTGTATAATAGATATCCATTTGATTCTGGTAACCTGGATTGCATTACAATACCTTTATATAAAGATGTTGTATCATAAGTGCTACAATTACTTTCAAATATGGACTGGAGTTTGCAACTGATGCAAAATTCAGCTATTTGAGTGTTAAGTGCAGTAGTTAAACAGGAGTACATAAAATTAGTGCTAAAAGGGATGCAGTTATTGCCTGCAAGCTACAAAGCCCTCTGATCTGCCCCTCATACTCTTGCAGAGATAATATTTAATGTATTCATATTCTACTTTAATTATTTAGGGATGGGTTTAAAACAGAACCTCAGTGCACTAGTACTATAACACTATGTGCTATTATAAAAATGTTATCATTGCTCTAGATAAGAGCATGGCTGGGTGAGGAATTCTGGAAGCTGAAATCCACACATCTCATTCATTCATTCATTCATTCATTCATTCATTCATATGTATGCCCAATTTTTCAGTCAGTAATTTATTCTCATTACTATTTTACAGGAAATTGCTAATTTGCCATTACATTGTCACTGGATGTGAAAAAGACATTTAGAAGGCAATGTTCCAAAGAATCTAAGTCTGAATGCCAGATAATTTAGCAGAGAGAAGTACAGTAGTAAGCAGTGCAATCTCCTAGTCTTAAAATGTGAAAGTAGGCATAATGTTCAACCTATATGACTCTGAAACATTGAATTCAACAAAATGTTCTAGTTTGGTAAGAACAAATTGTAGTAGGTTACAAAATATTAAATTTGGTTAAAAGGATTCATATGGTTGGCTCGGCATTTATAAAAGAAACTGGCAACCTAATAGAAGGATTCATCCCAGTAGAGCAGAGGTCCCCAAGCTTTTGGGCACCAGAGACCGGTGTCATGGGGAAAGCTTTTTCCGCAGACCATTGGGGGTGTGGTTTTGAATACTGCCTGTATCCTGAGGATGAAGCTTTGCTTGTTTGTGTGGCCCGCTTGCTGTCATGCTGCGGACCGGTGCTGGTCCACGAACCGGGGGTTGGGGACCCCTGCAGTAGAGGATGGAATACAACATTTTATGTGCCCTTTATTAACTCAGAAAAACCCCCTAAAAACCTAGTATTATTAGATTGTTACTAAAGACAAGAGTTACTCATTTAAAACTATTTTAAAATCTAAGACAACATAAAATTATATTGACTTTTTATTTAATTTCATTGTTTTTGGCTATTAATTTATTTACTAAATACTTCAAGGCACTTAGTTTGCTTAATTTTATAGATTCTCATGATAAAACAGACATTGACAAGCCATTGACTTTTACTTATGTTTTCTAAATAGAAACACAAAATTATACATGAAGAACATTAAAAAAACACTTCTTCTATTATTGTTTGTATTCTCTAGTCAATTAAGATTATTTACAAATAGACATATTTATACTATTAGGATGTTTGGTGGTTTGGGTACACAAAATGAAACCTTTGCAATCCATGGACCACATATTTTGCATACCAGCAATATATACCCTCATAAATTTACTATTAAATTTGTTATTCATAGATTGTAAAGCCAAAATACTTAAGTTCCAGTAACTTCCAACAGAACCACAAAGGGCAACAATTCTTGATATCCATTTGTGGAATTGAAATTCAAGAACAGGAAGTGAAAGAAACGAAAAAGATACAGTGGAAGGAAGAATAGAAGGAAGGAGCTATTTTTCTAAGAAAACATAAGTACATGATCTGAGAACTATTATAATAATTGGTAGCTAGTATTAAATGAACTTACCCAATTTGTGACATAGCAAATGCTGAATTTGCAAAGACTTTAGATCCTAGCAGTGTTTTAGTCTTTCTCAAATGATAAATTTAGATCCCATTAAAGTCACATTTATTAGTATTAGAAATGTTATCAACTTTTAAAGAAATTGAAAAAAAAAATCAAGGTAGGAAATTGTCCATGTTAATTGATATATAAATGTAGCCATATCAGTTTGAACTGTTTCAATACAAATCTGCGACAGCATTTCTTAACTGTGCTGTTTTCATGCTGATCAAAATCTTTTACCAAATCTTATCAATTTGCTCAGTGTGTGCTTTATTTATGCCTCTGAAAAATTGTTAAGTGATGTGCTGATGTCTAATGCTTACTATAAGCTAAAAATGTCAAATCCATTTCAGCTGCCAAGAGAGATTCCTGCTGCTTGTGGCAGATTATACTACGCTCACTAGACTTTGGCAAAATTAAAAGCATTTTTTCTGCTGTTCAAATATACCTGGCTATTATCATAAAGCAATGTCTTCAGAGTATGAAATCAGGAGAAATTCCGAGTTGGCAGAAACCTGCTTTTTTATACCCAAAGGAACTCTCCAACTATAATATAACAAATGTTTCCTTACAGAAATCAAACACAGATCAGTTTACGTTTTGTAGTTATTGTCTAGCTATGGGTTTAAGTTGTGGTCTGGTAACGATAGTGTCATCAAAACTACAAGAAGTAAATTATCTATTAATGAGAAAAGTGAATCTACAAATTTGAAAATGAGGAACAAATCACAGATTTCTGGGATTAATAGATATTAGTATAGTTGTTGTTAAGGATCAACTACTTAATTCTTCACTTTCACCATTGTAATATATAAACATTACTTATCCTTGTTACCAGAGGATATTGAATTATGATTTCATACAAACATGAATTTTCCAAAGCATACAAACACATAAAGGCTCATCAGGACTCATGGTTTCTTTAATGTTGTTCTCTGACGAACTTTCTAATTTAATTTGGGATTCTGATGCTACAATAAAATACATCATTGCAGAAACCTATTTTTAAAATATATTTATATTTATTAATTGTTTTTAGTTCTCTTGTAGGCTGCCCAGAGTTGCTTGTTTATGAGATGGGCAGCTATAAAAATTGGTTTAGTAAATAAATAATAAGGGTTCATGAAGGTTCCTTCCTTCCACATTCATAATAGTGACAGTCTTCAATGTTTTACTTGTCCTTCCTTCAAATAAGAAAAAGGCTGGTACAGCTTGCTTGCCTCTCAGTTCCAAATTTTATTACAAAGATGATTTTTTTTCAAAATTGATATGAAAAATGAATGAATTATTTCTTTCCAAATATTGCATTTTTTTATAAATGCTCTTCAGAAGTAGAAGGCCGCTGTTCCATCTTCTACTTACTGGTAAACTCAGTATAGCTTCTGTCAGAAAGAATGGCTGAGAGATAAAGTCAGCAAAGAAAGCAGCAAAGTCAGTGATAAGATGATAGTGTAGAAAAGATGGTAAGATACGTGGTTGCAGTTATATGGGAACTGCCAAACTACCCTCATGAAAATTAAAATAATTTTTTGAAGCTGCTAGTGTGCTCATCGGAGCTTCTCATTTTGGTGGCCTTCTACTTTGTTTGTTTGTTTATTTATTTATTGTTGGGCTAAATGTCTGTCCAACAAACTTCAACTCCTCCCATTCAGGGACATGATCTCTAGCTCTAATTTTATTGTCTGTGCTTCTGCAATCCTTGGAGTCCAATCACCAGATTCAGCAGCCCTAAGTTTCAGCAACCTGCTTCAGGTTGCCAGCTGGTGGTACAACAAAATTAGACCTAACTACATTATCTCCCATGTATTCCTATTCTTTATAGTGTCCTGATTTTCATTGTCCTCCACTTAATCCTATGTAAATATTTGCCATCACAGGAATAACAAACAAAAAGGAGAATGACTAGGTCCACAGGCTTCATATCCAGATTGTAGCAAACCATTAAATAGGTATTCTCAGTATATGAATATACATTTCATAAGAGTTTTAATTGGAGCAAGTTTTTAATATGGCTGCGAGTTTTATTCCTGGAAATAATTAAGAGATGAAAAGGAGGAGAAGGAAAAGGAGCAGGGACAGAAGAAGAAAGCTGTGTTACACAAGTGTGGACCAACTGGAGATGAATATCTGGGAAGACATGAAACAGCAAAGGGCAAAATCTTCACTCATAAATGAACAGATCTGCTGAATCCCATATTCTTCACTTCGTGAAATCTTCCCTTCTAGTAGGGACATTTTTTTTTTGCTGTTTCACAGGAGAAACTGTGAAAAGGAGGAGGGAGGAGAAGGAGGAAACGTGGCCATGTCCAATTTTTTTATTTATTAAAAAAAGTATTTTTGAAAAATGTATTGTAAGCTGCACCTCCCCCATATACCAGGATGACTGAAAGTTGTAACCTTGTTTTTAATTTAAAAAAACAACAACTTTCCACCATATCTCAGTTTCCACTGTTTTTGAATCTCCAATAAATAATATTTTTATAGTTCCTCTTGGTAAGTTTATATGGGGGCAAAGCCTAGGTTGAATTTTATTCATTCTGAGTATACATTTACACCATTGTAGTATAAAGGAAATCAATGTGAGGACCTACTAGTTTTAGAATTTATTTAATTTGGACTGCATTATTTTTAAATAGTTTTTGAAAATCGCTCTTACATAATTATGCCAAATTCAAATCTGATATTAAATATGTAGGTTTTGTTTTTGAATATGATATACTTGGAAAGGTACTTTTTTATATGAGTTTGAGAAATAGTACATTTTTTTACTTTATTTAATGCTTTTATGCAATGTTTGCTATATTTTTTACATTGATATAGTGTGCCAAAGTTATTAAGATCTCATTTTTGTTTTAGTTAGGTTGTCAGAAGGAAATTAAAGAAGGGCTTTTCTAAAGGTTAGTTAATTACTGACAGAAAATTCCTTAAACCCCAAATGATTTAATTTTAAATAAAGCAAATTGAGCTTGTGAATTAAAATTTACTTTTTGTTTTTGATGTTAAATCACCAGTGAAATTAAAAGTGACAGAATTAGAAAGGGATCCTTTCTGTTTGCTGATGCATTTGGATAAAAATTAATAGATTATATGGTATCCTTTTTTAAAAAGTGCAGTAGTCATGTATTCAAGTTTGTGACTGGATCTTATTGTAAAATACAAGATTTTTATATCATGATCTTGTGGCATAAGGTCTTATATGATCCTGGTCCTAATTTCAAGAGCTTATTTCAAGTCATTAAATCAGATCATTGGCAAGAGTTGTCTGGAACATCAGTACAGGAGTAGGCTTTACCAGAAATCATGGAAATGCTTTGGAACCTTTTTCATTCAATTTTGGTCATTTTGGCAGGTGCAGGATGTCCTCTATGATTAATCTGCAGCCTTTTCTCCACCAGGCCAAACTTTTCTTGTCATCTACATACTGGCTCAGTATGTAACTGATGTTCATGTTTCATAATACTTGTATGGACCACATCTGAGCCATACACTATTTTAATCAGTTGTTTTAGATTTGTGCTCTGCTTCATTTATATAATGTCATAGTCGCAATTCTCTTTCTCAAAATATAGTTCTTAGTTTGATTTTGCCAGTTATGTTGGATCCCAATAGAATTAAATCATAATTAACAAAGAAAAATGGCATGTACTGTATGAAATGCTTAGGTGGATTTCATGATACAATTCTTTCCTCAAAATTCTGAATTTTATAAATACAAATACGTATGTTATGCAACACTTTCTTTTTGGGAATAATTTAGCAAAATTTTGCTCTATCTTCTGTCAATATGCTGTTTGTTTGCTTTCAATTGCCCTGGCCAAATTGGAGAATTCATCTTCAGTACTCTATTGAATATTCCACATTTTCAATATTCTTGTATTTATTAACATAGAAACATTTTATTTGGAATAATTTACAATAGATAACACACGTGAAAACCAATGTTGTAGTCATTTTAGACCAATAGCTGATGTCTCATATCATAACAAAAATTGAAAGAACTCACAAAAAGCAAAACTAAATAGGTAGATAGACAAAGTATGATAGTTGCATCCTTTGTCTGATAGTTAGAAACCAGGAGTTCAAAATACCATGGCCGATTTTAACTGGCTACAATGGGGCTAAAAAGTTTGTAAATATTAAGGCCACACCTTGCATTGATCAAGCTAGGTTTGATATTAATTATCAATTTTTTAAATTAAATTATTACCTGACAGGAAGCCATATCAAAGAGGTTTTTCTTTTTCTTTTTAAAAATATTATTCTCCATTATAATCCAAAATAAATTAACTTCCCAGAAACTATTATGAGCAGAAAGGAAAGATTGATGTATGAATTTGGAAAATATGTGCATAGAATTATATACAATAAGAGGAGTAACATGGTATATGAACTTTTCTCATCATCATTGTCCCCTCCATAGCATTTATCAAGAACTGCAGATTATCTACCTGCCTATCAGAGCAGGTCTCTTCTCTTCTGAAGGCTCTACCTGGCCCAGATTTGAGCAAATTTCTCTTTTGTGGTGTTTGCAGACATTTCATATTTGGCATTCTATTACTAAAATTATGCCGATTAATTTTAGTCCAGAGGAGAACAGAGTTGAAAAAATTGGCCTCTGATAAACATAACATAAATATATCAGAACACCACTTTTTTTACATTAAACAAAATGTATGGAGCGTTTCTTTTGATGAACAAAAGGGATCTAAGACTTCATTTTTCTCCTAGTTCTGAATGTTTTGAAGATTAAAGATTTAGCAAATTTAGCTACTTATATCTTCCCCTGAGGATAGGTTTAAACTATGTTCACTGAAGTAAAAGAAAGACTAAATGTTTTGCAGGGGAAATTGGTTATGAACATAAGACTAAAAGAAAAAAAAAGATGTATTAGGTTTTGAAAGCAGAACAAAACAACACCAGCGGCAGCAATACCCAACAGAGATGTAGATGCAATGGAGTCATTTATATGCATATGTTATATTACTATCATTATATTTTCCATCAACTTTTCTGTAACAGTAAATGTGTTTGATTTTATTCTGAGAGGCTTATTTGCATGTAATAGTAAAGCGCTGAAAATATTTGGATAATAAAAGAAGTTGGAATAATCCTGATACGCTCATTTTCATTGTGCTTAATGCAATGCTCCAGCTGATTGGCAAAAGGGCCTGTCCAATATCACTGACACTTATGCAAGAGTAATCTAGGGAGAAATAATTTACTAGATTTTTTTAAAAAAGCTTTCTGCAATATCAAAATATTGAGAAACAAGCTATGCTTCTTTGTCATTTCTTCCACATGAACACAGTTCTTTTGTTGTTTTTGTTGCAAGACTCCAATGTAGAATAAATGTACTGGCTCCAGTAATTTCATCCAATAATTTTTGATTTCTAGTTTGGCATTGCTGTTATAAATTATTAAATATTATTTATCACAAACAAATACATTGTCATTTTGTATTTTAATTCTCTAATTTGGCACCAGTCTCAGGATCAATATTCTTCATGAATTATTGTACATTCATGAGAGTAGCCTTGGCTAGATACATTCCTATATTTCTCCAACAAGAATATGTGGGTGTGCCTCTCACTGGAGAAGGCATTTAGTTTAATTGTGTTAGGAAAACCATTTTCCACTTTGATTGTGATTTTGAACTTCTGGAGGACAAAGAGTATCATTCTGTATAGGCTAATACATTTGCTGTTTTCCTAAATATGAAGAATACAAACATAAAAAACGTAAGCTAGTTTAATGCTCACTTTTTTTGTAAATTTATTGAGACAGAATAAAAAAAGTTAACAATAAAAGTATGTTAATTTTGTTTGTATTATGAATGGATAGCTTAATTTCGACTTGGGATGTTATGTATTTATCCCTGTACTCAGTTCTGGGAAGTCTGGGGGGGAGGGGGGAAGGGGATGAAGGGGTAGAATTATATAAAATTTGGTGTATTTATAAATATAATGTAAATGTTTGTCCTTAAGAAGAGGAGATGATCAGCTAGTACCCCTAAACTGCATCCGAGGTGGTGGAAAAGAAGGTGATGGGATGTGTAGGATAGTTGGAAAGGAGGAAAGAGGAGAGGTTGTGGTTAAGAGGGGGAGGAAGGGAGAGGGAAGTAGGTAGGAAGGTTGAGGGAGTGTGGATGCAGGGGGGGGGGACCGCCAATTATTTCTGAATACTTACTGAGTAGGCTTTTTATGTGTTTGTTTTTCTAATGAAATGCACCATATTTATATTATTTGTTCATATGTTTATTTGAAAAAATTAATAAAAAATTTGTAAAAAAAAAGTTAACAATAAGAAGCTAAGAATGTCAATATATTTGGGATTAAATCTCTGAAGGTGGTTGATTAACTAAGTCTAAATCTTAGGTCCAAAATCGGTCACCTGGGCTACTTCCGCCATATGTCTATTGGTCCATCCATCCATTTATCCTCTACTTACCTTAACAAGTTTAAGGTGAAAAAAATATCAAATATAACCACAGTAGGAAAGATTTTAACATGTTTCTTTTTTGTTTACATTTATAATTAAATTAATCTTGCTCAATTATTAACAGAGTTACCCTAAGGCTAAAATCCCCCTAAGTTCTCCAGGTGCTGAATGTAATTATCTTATCCTATAGATAATATTTTTGCATATTATGAAACTGACCATATTGAAATGATTGGTATTATGCGCAGTGAGTTTTAAACTCCCTTTTCAGAAACGTCTGCTAATATGGAATTAGATACAGATTGTATTTGTCAATTTTTCCTCCTAGTAAAATTGTTAGAACTGAACGTATTTTATTATTTTCAAAGTATATTTCACCTAGTATGGATTGGATCTATTATATTACAATATTTTTTTAACAGTAAGGGACCCAAAAATTCTTATTAGATTTATATAACATTTTTTAATTGAATGTCATAGTGTTTTACAAAAAAATATAACAACAATCGAGCCTATACCCTATAGCAGGTATCTTCAAACTTGGTCCTTTTATGACTTGTGCAACTCCCAGAATTCCTCAGCCAGGCATGCTGGCTGAGGAATTCTGAGAGTTGAAGTCCACAAGTCATAAAAGGGCCATGTTTGAAGACCCCTGCCCCATAGTTTCCTAATCAATGGAATAGTTAGTATTTGGGTTTCTGCTCTTCAATCCTTGGGTTTTAGTAGTAGGATAAAGGGTTACTTTCAGCTAAGAAAGTAGATGTGGGTTCTCTGATTGATGGATGTGGCAGGTTGACATTTCTTCCCAGGATGCTCTTCTGAGCAGCTTGTTTCAATTAGCTTATGACAGAGTTATGTTGTAGCATTGAAAGAACAGAAAATGCTGCTATACACTCAGAAACCATAATTTTGCTGGCGAATTGATAAAAAAACTGCTTCTTTTATGGAAAATGGGAATTTTTTGAAACAAGTAAGGGATGACGCTAAAGGACATATTAGAAGGATATACAATGTTTTATTAGAACTGGATTCAGAAACTGAGCTAGTTAAAGACTGTATGATTAAATGGGCTCAAAATATAGGAGAAATAATATCTATGGATACCTGGGAGTTGATATGGGTGAGAAATGTGAAATTTACGCAGGCACAAAACCTACGTGAGAATTTTTATAAGATGTTTTACAGATGGCACATGGACCCTGCAACTANAGTTAGAACAATTAACCAATGGAACAACCTGCCTCCAGAAGTGGTGAATGCTCCAACACTGGAAGTTTTTAAGAAGAGACTGGACAGCCGTTTGTCTGAAATGGTGTAGGGTTCCTGCCTGGGCAGGGGGTTGGACTCGATGACCTCCAAGGTCCCTTCCAACTTTATTATTATTATTATTATTATTATTATTATTATTTTCAAAGTATATTTCACCTAGTATGGATTGGATCTATTATATTACAATATTTTTTTAACAGTAAGGGACCCAAAAATTCTTATTAGATTTATAAAACATCTTTTAATTGAATGTCATAGTGTTTTACAAAAAAATATAACAACAATCGAGCCTATACCCTATAGCAGGTATCTTCAAACTTGGTCCTTTTATGACTTGTGCAACTCCCAGAATTCCTCAGCCAGGCATGCTGGCTGAGGAATTCTGGAAGTTGAAGTCCACAAGTCATAAAAGGGCCATGTTTGAAGACCCCTGCCCCATAGTTTCCTAATCAATGGAATAGTTAGTATTTGGGTTTCTGCTCTTCAATCCTTGGGTTTTAGTAGTAGGATAAAGGGTTACTTTCAGCTAAGAAAGTAGATGTGGGTTCTCTGATTGATGGATGTGGCAGGTTGACATTTCTTCCCAGGATGCTCTTCTGAGCAGCTTGTTTCAATTAGCTTATGACAGAGTTATGTTGTAGCATTGAAAGAACAGAAAATGCTGCTATACACTCAGAAACCATAATTTTGCAACAACAAATGGGACAAAAAGAGCAAAATAAAAAAAAATATTGAATCAAGTTTGACTCCTGGTGACTTGATGAACACATCTAGGCAGTTTTCCTCACAACAGCAAAGAAATGATTTATTATTGGCTTCTTTGAATATTTTTTCTTTAAAAACAACTCCCTAGTGAAGTTTAAAGACCTCCTTCTTGCTAGTCACCCATCCTAGTTGTAATTAGATTCAGCTATAGGACTATCATATCTTGGCTATAAAAATCCAAAGGCCTATTCAGAGCCAATCCAAAATTAAAGTTGTCTATACAATATTTCTTTGCCGCCATCTGGATTTTTGTAGCTGAAATATGATAGCTCTACGCAGTCTAGTTAGCTGTTTAAGACAACCTTGTCAGCTAAATTCTGCAACTCAGAAATAATACCTCATGGTAACTGTGAAATTTCATAAATCAATGAACAACCAACATACAGTGTGGTTATTAACACAGGATTTTGGGGGTAGAAGCCAAGAGCCATACTCTACAGAGTGAGCAAGCAAGAGTGACCTTTACAGCATTAGGCCAGAGCTTACTACATAGTTAAAGCTATGTTCATTAGCATATAAAATAATGGTGGGGAAAAGACCATCAGATCTACTTTTTAAATTATCTGCCTGCAACGTTGCCAGGGTGTTTCAATACGTTCTTTCTCAAAGTCACAAAGTTGCAGCTTTCCTAGTAATACAACAATTGTTGAGTCTTGAAAGATGATCTTATCAATATCTTTATTTATCTCTTTGACACTCTGCCTTTCTCTCTCTAGGGTGACGCTTTTTCATGTTTCCTATAGCACTAAAATTTGTATGACTTTTTTTTTTAAAGTAGATGCTGCTTTTCCTCCATCCCACTAGACAGAACAACTCATTATTTTACCAGCATGTAGCAATCAAGAGTGACTAGGAGAAGGAGATTCCCAAGCTGTTATTTCATGTACAGCCATAAGATTCTTCTTGGGCTTGCTGTCAGTTGTAATTGTATTATTGCATTAATATGTGTTGCTCTGTGGGATCATTGTAAACTTCTGTGATGAAGCAGTTCCACTTATCCAGTGCCTTGGGTCTCACATTTCTTCCTGTGCTCTTGCTACATTTTTTGAAGCAGAGCTTGTTTTATTATTGAATATTTGAATAAGGTATGCCATTTCTATATGCCCCAAGGGATAATTTAAACAGTGTTAAATCTTATCATTTAATTATTTTAATCTGTTGTATTTGTGATGAATGAACCCAGCATACATACATAAATTATGCCTCCCATTCAAGCCCCAGGTTTTATATACAATATGGAAGCAATTATGAATTAGAATGTTTTCCATTTTGTATGCCCTAATATCAAATGTTTATAATAAAAATAGAAAGGTCTGTGTATATTACCATAAAAATTCTTACAAGCAATACAAATATTAAAGTATATAGTGCTTTTTTGCTGTAAGAGAAAAGAAAAAAAAAAGAATGTAATTAAAAGGAGTAATTAGTGTGTAGCATTGAACTTTCTTCAGAGCCGGGTCCATTCTTTAAAACAAGCTAGCTGAACTCCAAAATCAATTTCAATTCAATTTCAGTTCTCTTTAACAGAATAACATATTGATAAAATGCTTAAAGAGGTAATGTACTATTTGCCCTTCTTACAACTGAAGAGAAAAGAAGGTTGAAATTGCCTGACTAATAGCTGATTCGGAGACCAACAAACAGTGGAATTGAATGTATGTGGAATTCTTTTGGGGACATAATAGGGTTGTGAATCTGGATGTTCCCATTTCAGACTAATTGTAATTATGAACTTGGTCAAAATCATAAAAATAAAACAATGACTGAAATAAAAAGATGAACTCATTGTCTTTTACCAAGATGAAATCTACTCATCCAAGTTCCCATTCTGCAAAAAAGGAAATACAATACTTTCCCAAAATTAAATTACCTTCCATTTATGTCTATATTGTTATGCAACTCTCTATTCATCTTTTACAATAAAATATTTTTTAAAAATACTAAACAAAGAAGTTACCATGCTTCCCCCAAAATAAGACCCATCCTGAAAATAACCTTAGCCTGATTTTTTGGGATGGGCCTAATATAAGCCCTACCCCAAAAATAAGCCCAGGGGGGTGGGCGTGGCCAGCATAAATGACAGCGAGCATGCAGGGGCCAACAGTGTCTGGCAGCTGCTGCAACCTACCAGCACTGTGGTGCAGTGTAAGTAAGTCCAAGCCCAGAGGCAGAGGCAGGGGGAGGCAGGCGAACTGGATGCACCATGCAGTTTTCACCCAGAGGGAGACTGGAAGTTTCATCTGCTTAGACTCACTCGGTTTCCAAGTCTCCCATAGACGCCCAAATTCTTTTTGCCCAGATGGAAAAAATGATGGAATCTGGAAGCTTAGTTTGCTTGCAAATGGGATGCTTGGAGACAGAGCTAATCACTCAGTTTCTAAGTGTGCCATTTGCAAGCAGACAAAGCTTCCAGTCTTTCTCTGGGTGAAAAATGTTTGGGCGCCTATGGGATGCTTGGGGCAACTCCACCCCTCCCCCACCTGCCTCACCTCATGGTGATGGGACAGTGCGATGGGCCAAAGGGCCTCCTGCTGTGAGTGACTGCGAGCGGCTGTAGAAGTGAGCCAGCGGCCATGTGGGTTCCTTCTGGACAGGGCTGTTGGCGCCGCTACCACAAAGTGAGGTAGATGTTGGGGAAAAAATAAGACATTCCCTGAAAATAAGACCTTCTGCCTCTTTTGGAGGCAAAAAAAAAATAAGACTGGGTCTTATTTTCGGGAAAATACTCCTGTCTCTCTAGGATTTAGGAACACGGTTCTTTAACAAAAGGCAGCTCCAGGATGAACTTTTCAAATCTTTTTCACTTTTTCAAGTGACAAAATTATATCAAATATCTATATGACACAAAAAATGATTGACATCATATTGATCCCCTTATCATCCAATTTGTACTGATTTATAAAAAAGAAAATCAGATTATTAATACTTCTGGCTACAATAGTGTCTGCTTGTTGTCAATAACTGTTTCAGAGATTAAACTCTATTGATTTTTTTTGCTTGTTATAACTGCCAATAACTTGCCAACTGAATCCCATTAATTTAATTTCAATTTCCTCAATGGAAATTAAATCATGCCAGCGTAAAAATAGCCCAATTTTTCTGGGTCTTAAAGTCAGTTTGACAACTGCCTGGATTAGTCCCTGCAGTCTTCTTAGCAAGATTTTCAGAACTAGTTTCTCACAACTTTTTTTCTAGAAGTGAGAGTCAGTGACTAGGCCGAGATTACTCAGTTGGCTTCATACCTCAGACTAGAATTCACAGTTTCCTGGTTCCTAGCCTGGTACCAAGCCCAGCCAAGAACAACATAGAACAATCTAGCTAAGGTTCAGTTCTTTTTTTGCTTAAACCATACAGACAGAATCTTAGCAGACTAAACCTATACTATTTTAATCCTAGTGGTTATACTCTGTAGATTCTAGGGCAGTGGTGGCGAACCTTTTTAGAGACCGACTGCCCAAACTGCAACCCAAAACCCACTTATGTATCTTCGGGTACCAGTGGTGTGGCCCATTGGGTGGGTGTGGCCCATTGGGTGGGCGTGGCTGCAGTGGTAACGCCAGACTGGGTGGGACTAAAAAGTTCAATCAATTAATTCCAACTTTGCAAGAACTTTTTGTTTCCCGTGAGAAGTTGAAATTGATTGATTGATTGAACCTTTTTATTTTTTGCACAAGGCGGTGGAAGCCTCAAGAGAAAAGGTTTTATAAAACCTAGCTGAAGGCCTAGGACTGGGACGATGGCGCGTGTGCCCACAGAGAGGGCTCTGCGTGCCACCTGTGTCACGCTTGCCATAGGTTTGCCATCATGGGTCTAGGGAGTGGGAATCCTAAATCTCTTCTTTTTCTGATCCAGCTCTAGACTACATTTTTCTTGTTTGTCCTCACTCCTTCCTGGAAAAGAGCAATTTCACTGTAGTCCATAACACCATTTCTGCCTTCCTAAAACATTACATTGCTGTAACTTAACCACTACATTAAACTAGTTCTCCAATTGTAAACCTTGCTAATATAAATGTGCTATAAATTGTATCCATAAGGATTTTTTGTTTGTATAATCCAGTAAGTGCTCTTTAACAATGTTTCATTTGTTGATAGAAAAGTTTTTAATCTTGCTTCATCCAAGAACAAAAGTCAATAACATAACCTTATATACACACCTTATAAAATACCTGATACAACCTGTTAAGTGGATGAATCATGTTTAACTTTAAACAAATTGCAGGGGTAATTGTCTAATATAACTGTTTTTTTTTAAAACAAAATCTTGTGACAAAATAGCATTAAAATACCAACATCCCTAGGATATAATAGGATGAAATTGAAGTGTTAAAATAATTGGAACTTGATCAGATATAACACTAGAGTTAATGGAAGAATCTGGAAGATATTCCAGTAATAAGGAGAAATAAATAAAGAATCTAATATAGAACACATTCTATAAGGTTGAGAAATGTATGGTATATAATTCATAAATTACACATTTCATAATTCATAAAAAATCATAACTTCACCAACATAATTCACAATATAAGAGTGGAATTTTTGTCAAATATATATCAAGCTAAACTCTTATAGCAAGAACGTAAAGGGATAATCTGCCTTCAGCATCTTTCTATATAGTTGCTGCTCAACCTAGGTACCTACTTGCATGCTTTAACTGGGCAGCAGGGATGACTTTATGTCTTGGATGACTTTGCTTGGAATATATACTTTTGGCATACACTTTTGATGTTTTTCATTCATGCTCCCAAGAACAACCCCCATCCACCACAAGGAGGCAGAGCACATCTGGGAATGAGAGAGGGTATGATGGGATATCACCATCCATACTTATTAATATTACTGAAATTGAGTAAATTATAACAAAGATTGGAAGATATCTGTTCACTTAATCTGATCTGAAATTGACAGACAAAAAAAATGCTGGAAATAAAAGCTTGAGCCAAGAAAAATTCCTCCCATCAAGAATTTATAGAATGGGAGGAAAGATTTGAAGCTTATGTATATTAGATTCTTTCTTTAAATCGGGATCCTTGATACTCTCTAGGTCAGGGGTAGGCAACCTCGGCTCTTTTATGACTCATGGACTTCAACTCCCAGAATTCCTGAGTCAGCTATGCTGACTCAGGAATTCTGGGAGTTGAAGTCCATGAGTCATAAAAGAGCCGAGGTTGCCTACCCCTGCTCTAGGTAATATCATCAGTGCACCTTGTGGCTAGCTTGGGTAATGAAATCTCTGCAAGAAAACAACTACATTCAGAGAGCACCAAAGACCTTCACTTCAACCCTGAGCTACAAATATTCTCTTTTAGTGGTTCTTTAAATCTCAAGGTAAATGTCTCGCGTGTCTTCCCTGAAATGATATAATATACTGCATATCCTAAAAAAAAAAATAGAAGCAGTGCTTCTTGTATTTTCATATTGTTTTTTATATGAAAGACATCATCAATATCAATATATGAACATGACAGAAGTGATTCTTGTAAACATTTTCCAGATGACAATCATGGAGATAGGTTTTGAGAATAATCTGTCCCAAATTTGATCCTTCAGTCTCTCAGTCTTTTATAATCACTAGAATTGAGGCTTTCCACCTTACTGATGGTTATTCTTTTCTTTTCTTTCCCAGCATTAGAGCGTTTTCCAGTATTTGCATAATGCGCTCAAAATAGAATAATTTAAGTCTGGTTATTTGTGCTTGGAGTAAGAATGCTACGTTAATTTCTCCGGTGATCCATTTCTTTGTTTTCTTGGCTGTCAACAGTGGTCTTTTCAACAACAAAGTTCAAAAACATCAATACTCTTTCTATTCTGCTTTTTCAAGTCAAACTTTTGCTGTCATAGAATATCATAGGAAAAAAAACACATTGCCTGCACAGTTCTGATCTTTTTAGGTATGGATACATCCTGGCATCTCAATAACATTTCCAAAGTCTTCAAGGCTCCTTTGCATATTTCTTGTGACATATTTCTTGGCTGCCGGTTCCTTTGCTGTTGATAGTTGATCCTAAAAGGAAGAAACTATTCATCACTTCAAAAGCTTGATTGCATTTTTTAAGGCTGTTTATTGTCAACAACTGACAATCAAGTAGATTTAAAAACACAGCGGTATAAAATGATTTTGACCACTACAGAAAGCCTGACTTCTAAACCAAGCCTATAATCTCCATCTGGGAGGGAGATCTAGGCATCTCCTTTCAAAACTCTGCATGGATTACATGACAAACATTTTATTGTGGTAACAAAAATTAGTCATTTTGAAAATTAGTCATTGGAGTTTTGGGGGAACCTATAAATCCCACCACCAGACAAAATAAATCAATCAGTAAATAGACTTTAGATCAGCATATTCTACTGGTTAATTGTCCTCACTGTCAGGAAGTTTCTCCTTAGTTCTAGGTTGCTTCTCTCCTGGATTAGTTTCCATCCGTTGCTTCTTGTCCTGCCTATTCTATTCTATTCATTTTTCTACTCTGTTTTCTATCCTGTTCTATTCTATATTCTATCCTATCCTATTCCATTCCACTCCATATTTTCTATTCTATTCTATTCTATTCTATTCTATTCTATTCTATTCTATTCTATTCTATTCTATTCTATTCTATTATTTTATTCCTAATTCCAATTCCAATTCCAGTTCCAATTGAAACTCGTAATTCTATTCCATTCCATTCCCACTTTTATAACCAAGATGAGCAATCCAAGTTAAAACAACAACAACAACTGGAACAAATGTTTAAATGTCTAATTATATAAATATAATTCTTAAAATTATATTTATCTTAAAAACATAATTAAAAGTGAATTGTGAAAATACTATTAGTTTTGAAAACTTATTTGCTAAAGTACATGAACTGAATTCCCTAATCCATCTCACTAGACCATGAAATATATAAAATTACCTTAAAACATGAAAAGGTAGCATATTGCACTTAGAAATCAGAATGAAATACAAATCAGAAGCATTTTTTGAAATGACTGTTTATAGGTATGATGCAGCCAAAACTCTTATGCTAAGCCTCTGGAAATGAAAGCATTTTACAAAGTATAATATTGTACTTAGGTAAGAAGGGTGGCCATACAAATCAATCAATCAATCCAACCAACCAGCCAAGTATATCTTTTTTGTTTTAAGTGGTTTGTCAATATTTTTATTCTTGTGCTAATAGCAGAAAATGTGAGATAGAAAGAGATATAAATGTTGTATATAAGAGAAAATTATAAGAGAAAAAGGGAGGTAAAAAGATACAATTGAAGAAAGGATTGGGGTTAGGATAGGGGTCTTCAAACTTGGCCCTTTTATGACTTGTGGACTTCAACTCCCAGAATTCCTCAGCCAGCGTGCTGACCCTGGGTTAGGATATCTCATTATCCATAGCAAATTACACTATCTCATCAGTTAGGATAGGATAACTTTGATGCTTTTGTTCTTCTTTGAGATTGAGCAGCTTGATTCAATCCTTCTTTTCTCTTTTAAATTACTGCTTGTTCTCCGATTTCTTGATATCTCGGTCTATAATGATATTGTTAAGAAGCTTACTCAGTCATTATGGATTGCTTCATCCAACTGTCTAGAAGATACCTATGTCTATGACCCTGCTTTTCAAGATTGTATTATGATATACGATGTACCTTTTTGTGTAGAAGATGAAAAATATGATAATTGCACCAATGACTTTCTATTCTTCATCTGTCTTACCATTTCAGTTTCATAAAGCTTCAAAATGACTTTAGAATTACATTACTTTTGAAATATATGGGTTCCATAATGCAGCTTGAAAACTGACTTCTGTTAACCCAAACCTATTTTCCTCAGATGTTGGCAATTTCATCCCTTGCTCATCTTCACTGAAGGTGAAAAAGCTAAGAAGGGTCAGAATTGCATCTGGAAAGGGAGTCACCTGGAAATCCCGAGATTAAAGAAGAGATTGGGAAATTGAAAAAATAAATATCCAGTAAGAAGGCAAAAACAAATCATGTCCCTACTGTTGTCAAGGAAACTGAAGGCCAGGAAGAGGGAAGTAAAAGAAGAAAATGCCTTGCATCTGCAAGTCTTGGGGAAATGCTTTGAAAATTTCAAAGATAAAAAGTAAAGAGAACAGTTAATAGCTGGGACATACAATATACACCCCAATGTATTGTAAGTATTAATTACTTACAATGAATAAATAATAATAATCATCATCAAAAAGTAATAAAATATATAGCCAGTATTTTATCTCAATTTTATCTCTTCTTCAATCAACTGGGGAAGAAAAATCTTGTATTAAACATGCAGCATTTATAGCCGATAGTTGAATTTTACTAGCCATATCAGTAAAACTATGAGTCATATCAAAATGATCCATAATTAGTTTCAGGTGGAAAATCCCTTTGATTGCAGTGAGATTTCATCCCCAGTTCTACTACGAATTGAATAACTGCTAAGCTTTCATGTGAATGAAAATCGGGGTGACTCATAAATAGTATTCCATTTTTAAAAATGTTTGCTAAACATGCAACTGAGGTAGTATGTAACTTGACACCTATGATACTTTCTTATTAGCACCTGTTCTTTAAAGGATTTAAAGAAATAGCGTTTTACTTAAAAATATTTCTTACTTCTTATGCCTACCCATAAAATATCTATATCTGAGTACTTGGTCAAGAGAATTGTGCCTCTTAGTGACATAGCAGTGTAGTGTCCCATCAACATATACTTGGAGATTTCTCTTAGAGTTATAGTGGCCTCTGCCAAATCTCAAAATTCCTTAGAGTTCTTGCTTTATTTTATTTTTCATCTGCCCAGAAACAATTTTCTGACAGATTATAGAAGAATAACCTGATACCTCACATGCCTGTACCTGAATTCATAGTGAACACTACACTTCAAGCACTTGTAAACTCTTTCATGTGTAGTGTTGGACTAGAAACCAGAGGACTGTGAGATCAAGTTATCCTTAAGGACAGAAACCAGCTGGATGACTTTGGGGCAGTCATCCTCGCTCTTCATTTAATGAAGAGAAGGACAAGGCGGGACATGATAGCAGTATTCCAATATCTCAGGGGCTGTCACAAAGAAGAGGGAGTGAAGCTATTTTCCAATGCGCCTGAAGGCAGGACAAGAAGCAATGGATGGAAACTAATCAAGGAGAGAAGCAACCTAGAACTAAGGAGAAACTTTCTGACGGTTAGAACAATTAACCAGTGGAACAACCTGCCTCCAGAAGTGGTGAATGCTCCAACACTGGAAGTTTTTAAGAAGAGACTGGACAGCCATTTGTCTGAAATGGTATAGGGTTTCCTGCCTGAGCAGGGGGTTGGACTAGATGACCTCCAAGGTCCCTTCCAACTTTATNTATTATTATTATTATTATTATTATTATTATTATTATTATTATTATTATTATTATTATTATTATTATTATTATTATTATTCAGTCCAAGTCACTTCACAGGACTATTACTGTAAGAAAAACTGGAGGAGGAGGAAGCATTATGTGCACTACTTTGGGTTGTACAAAATAAAGATAGGATATAAAGCAGTGGTGGGATTCAGCCAGTTTGCCCCAGTTCGGTAGCTGGTTGTTCATATATTTGAATCCCACCACTGATATAAAGCTAATAAATAAACAAACAAACAATGAATTGGATAACATTTCTAAAATGCAGTCTTCTAATGAATGATGTTGGTTGTAAAATATTTTCCTATTTAGATGAATAGGTAAAAATAATATTGAAGAGTTTTTAAAAGGGAAATATTTATACTTCTATCATTGTTTCTATTTTACTGAGATAGAAGCATTTTAAGAAGGAACTTCAAAATGTTTACATATTCCTTATTCCACTGAAACACATACTGCCTATTTATACTCCAAACTGAGCTTGGTGGTAAATGTTGCTTCCATATTTCTATAGTAACAATTCTGCTTTAAATCACTGGTTTTTATTAGCAGGATGGAGTTGTTAATTACCCAAAAGAGAAGCAGGAAAAAAAGACAGAAGATATTTAAAAATGTTTTATATGAAATGCTAGAAATAAATTGAAAGAACAGAAAAGAAATACATTATTTCAAAGGACTTTCTTTCATTGCTGTTCCTCAAATGAAATATTTATCTGTATTTAGAAAGTGGATCCCACATGGTTTTATATTTTTAAAAGCTGAAACATTATTGTATAAACAACCCCACCAAATCTCTCTCTATATGTACATGATTGTATCATATTTTATCACCATTGGTGGAGGAGTACTGGCTAAAGGCAGTGGGTTAGAGACTGGGAAATGTACTGCTTTGGCCATGAAAGCCATCTGAGTGACCTGGGCCAGTCACTATCTCTCAGCCCAACTCACCTAACAAGGGTTCTTGTTATGAGGAAACTAGGAGGAGGAAGGTGTATTGAATATGCTTGCCTTTTTGAATTATTGGTAAAAATAATAAAGGAGGGATATAAATAAACAAAAAAAAAAACACAAAAAAACAAACAAAAAAGGTGAATTCTAGTCCTGACTGCTAGTAATTAAATGACCTTGGGCCAATCATTGTGTATCAGCCCCAGGAAGCAGACAATGGCAATCCACTTCTAAAATCTTACTAAAAATACTACTGGAATCTATCCAGGCAGTTTCCAGGTGTCAGCACTGGCTTGAAATTTCCCCTCCTTCTTTTCTTTCTTTCTTAGAACCACATCCAATCTTAGCAGCCAAAAAATAATGATGTGTTTTCTTGTCATTTTGAAGTGGAAAATCCAGAGGAAGAAGAAATACTTTGAATATAGTTTATAAAAATCTTCCTTGAACTTAGGAAAAACCTAAAACATCACAATTTCAGCGGCATACGTTTCAGGCTACTTGATATCATCATCCCACGCACTGAGGCCTTGTCTGCCCCTTAAATTTTAACCTCACTCCCCAATCACCCTAACCATTGTTTATGCATATTTAGAAGTTAGCCCTTTTAATTCAGGAAATTATACCAGGTTAAGTGTATAGAACTTTAGCTTCTTCTTTATAATTTAGCATTACCCAGTTGTCATCTAGATAAGTTGGGCTACTGGTATAGCCAGCATTACTCATTATTCATAAGCTGGCAGGAATAGCCAACACCCCAGAAGATAGGCTTAAGATACAGAAGGATCTTGACAGATTTGAACATTGAGCGCTATCTAACAAAATGAAATTCAATGATGAAAAAAGTAAGGTTCTACTTTTAGGCAAGAAAAACCAAATGCACAGATATAGTATAGGTGGTACTTTGCTCAATAGTAGTAGCTGTGAGAGGGATCTTGGAGTCCTAGTGGACAATCACTTAAATATGAGCCAGCAGTATGCTGCAGCTGCCAAAAAAGCCAACATAGTTCTAGGCTGCATTAACAGAGGGATAGAATCAGTGGTGGGATTCAAATATGTGAACAACCAGTTCTCTGGGTGGATGCTGCTTCTGGAAGTCCATTCTGGGCCTGGGCAACAAAAAAATAGCTACTGGTTCTGCCGAAGTGGTGCAAACTGGCTGAATCCCACCACTGGATAGAATCAAGATCATGTGAACTGTTAATACCACTTTATAACACCTTGGCAAGGCCACACTTGGAATACTGCATCCAGGTTTGGTCACTGCGATGTAAAAAAAGATGTTGAGACTCTAGAAAGAGTACAGAGAAGAGCAACAAAGATGATTACGGGACTGGAGGGCTAAAATATATAAGGAACGGTTGCTGGAATTGGGTATGTTTAGTTTAATGATGAGAAGGACGAGGGGTGACCTGATAGCAGTGTTCCAATAGCTCAGGGGTTGCCACAAAGAAGAGAGAGTCAAGCTATTCTACAAAGCACCTGAAGGCAAGACAAGAAGCAATGGATGGAAAGTAATCAAAGAGAGAAGCAACCTAGAACTAAGGAAAAATTTCCTGACAGAATAATTAATCAGTGGAACAACCTTTCTCCAGAAGTTACAGATGCTCCATCTCTGGACGTTTTTAAGAAGGGACTGGACAACCATTTGGGGGTTGGACTAGAAGACATCCAAGGACCCTTCCAACTATATTATTATTATTATTATTATTATTATTATTATTATTATTATTATTATTATTATTATTATTATTATTATTATTATTATTATTCATTGACCTTCTCGAGAATAATAAATGATTCCTTTAAAAGTTAAGCTCCTTTTTTTTACATTTAGAAAAGCAGCAGCAATTCTTGCACTCTGAACGTGCCTAGACTATGTGCACAGACATCTGATGCAGAGGTAAAAGCTTAGGATCAATTCATTGATTAGTTTATTTATGAATTGCTGGTCAGGACTTTAAAATCAATCTTAATTTCTACCACCCTCCTATCACATTGTACTAGAACACTCTTTTGCCCTCAAAGTACATATTTTACAGTATTTTTGCCAAACAAACTAAATTAGCATTTACATTGTATGAAAACAGCATGCTTGCAGTTCTTCCTACTGTCTAATTATGTCAGTAGTATTAAGGTTTTAAAGATTAAATCCAGACTAAATTTCCTCCCTGAACAGCTTGACAATAACCTATATATGTGCTTTTAAACCCTTTCTAATTCTCTGCATACTGAATAATGATTATGATTATAATATTTTGCAATTCTGTAGTAAAAACTAAGGGTCAGCAGGGTAAGAACATTGTAAAATTTTGTATTATAGCAATGAGTAGGAAGCTGAAATTGTTTACATTTTCATACCTATGGCGACTGCCAAGCATTTACTGGGACTGCAGTGTTTTCAAAGCATGTTTCCAAAGCAAAGCTTTGCCTCCAACAAGTCCAGATCTCAATAAATGCTGAAACCACTAAACTTTCTGTGAATAGTTTCATATTCAGAGTGTTCATTCTGATCTTAGGGCTTATCCATACCTACTGTTTAAGTTGTTCCTGTCCTGTATTCATATCAGTTTGACTCTAAACTGACTTGAAAAATAATCCTGCTTGGACTAAGACACTTGGGCAATAGGTTGAAAATTGTTCATCTACCTTCCTTTGGACCAGGGGTGTCAAACCGCCAGCCCACGGACTGAATGTGTCATGCCGAAACCGCGCCCACCCCATTGCCGGCAATGGAGAAAAAGTTGCGATATGTTGTGATACGTCACGTTACTTTGCGAGTTTGACACTCCTGTTTTGGATTGTTCACTTGCTTTGATCCTTCCCATCTTTCTCTTCCAGGAGATAGACAGACAGACAGACAGACAGACAGACAGACAGACAGACAGACAGACAGACAGATAGATAGATAAATTTTTTTGTGTGTATGTTTTTCTGCTTCTCAGGTGACTGGAAATATAGTGAAATGGTAAAAATTATTTAAAAAATAGAGAGAGAAGGTAGAACTTCAAAAAAATATGATAATCATAAGATCACAAACATTCCTACTGGTTTTCATGCTAGCAACCCTTGACTTGCAAGACAGGAATTATAATGCTTTTGTATCACAAAAGGGAAGATCTAAAATGGACTCAAGTTAATGGTAAACATTGATTTAGTTGAAGGGGCATGTCTTCCTTTGCAAAGTAGCCAACAAACTGTTAGAGCTAGTTTGTAAAGAAGTGAAGCACTCTAGTAGAAAGTGGGGAGGAAGTGGGGAGATTACTTTCACATTGTTAGAGGAAAATATGCAGTTGGGTCACCTTTATGACCCAACTGCATATTTGAGATGAGATAAGGCTAGTATTGTCTGTTTCTTCCATCAAGAAAATGGCTACTCATTGTACTGGCAATGTAGATTAACCCCTTGTTTCTTTTTCTTTTTTTCTGTTTCTTTGTTTTCCCTCCCTCTATGGCATTTATTGTTATTCTTTTTTATTGTCACCAAAGCATACTGTTTTTTACAAATGCACCTGATTAAAATGTAAATTAATAACTTTAGCCATTAGCTTTCCACCTTCTGATTAAGCTGACTATTCCCTTTGGAACAGCATATTTGAAGTTATTATGCTTGAGCAATGACTAGAAACACAGCAAATAAATATGTAAGTGAGCTTGGGTATCTCTCATAAAGTTATTATGTATATAACATGAAATGCAGAATATAAATTTGTTTTTCCTGATGATATTTATGTTATAAGTCAGTGATCAGAAATTAGGAAGGGCAGATAGAGGAATGTGTGCTTTTATTAGAAATTGAATACTGCAGTAAATTGTACATGAAATCAACACCTCTACTTCTGCTCTTTAATACTATTTAAGGAGTCTACGAGATGACTACCCTTTTATCAAAACAAGTCTTATTTGTTTAGTTGGGATTGCACTATAATTGATCCAAATATTGTAAATAAACAAACAAACAAGAACATTTGTAGGTGATTTTGTATTAGCCAGAAGACAAAAAGGCATCTGAAAGAGGAATTCTGCTGCTGCATGAATTGTGTGACACGTTTATTGTTTATTTTTCTATAACATCCTTGTATCCTCCTAACCTGGGGATAAGTGCACTAACTTTGGTGATAGAAATTTCTGAACTGGTATGCAGGGACAAGAGTCACTGCTTATTTGAGAAGTGTTCTTTATGTTTTCTTAATTCTTCCATTTTAACTTTGGTCCCATTAAAATTGTATTATGGCCTTCAAGCCGTTTGCTTTGGATCACGGTGTTATGTGAAATACATTTCGAAGAAAAAGCAACAATCTGAAATCAGTCTTGATTTCTAAAGACTACAACCACGGAGTATTTATTTATTTATTTATTTATTTATTTATTTATTTATTTATTTATTTATATCCTGCCTTTATCTTTTTAATAAATTACTCAAGATGGTAAAGATACCTAGTACTGAGAGAGAATTACTGGCTCAAGGTCATCCAGCTGGCTTTCACGTTTAAGGTGGGATCAGAACTCATGGTCTCCCAGTTTCTAGCCTGGTGCCTTAACCACCAGACCAAACTGACTCTTTCCATGTCCATTCCAAAGAAGTAGTCTGCTACTACCTTCTTCAAGGAAGTTTGCAATTACCAAATTTAGATAATTCCCTGGTGTTTCCCATCGAAGCACTATCCAGGTCTGACCAGGCTTAGCTACCAAGATAAGCAAACTCAACGGCTGCCACTGGCAATTTTATTTCTGATTCTCAAATGTTGTCAGTTCTATATTTTGATTTTCCCGGCAATACACTAAGGTTCATCCAAAATCCTGTCTTTAAAAGGATTTTCCTTTTTTTTTTGTACCATGTTCAGGGTCGGTATGAATATTTCTAAAATTCACCACAATCTAAAAAGCTATTTTTTAAAATAAAACACTTGGAAAAATATACTCATCTTTTCTTATTTTTCTATTTTTTGCCTCTTATTTTTTCTATTTTTTTTCTTTTCTTTTTTCTAATTCTTATTAGAAAATGCATGTAAAGTATTCTAAAATAATGCAACAATATGCAGTTGATGTTACTTTTTCTGTAGCTCCATGAAAACATACAGGGTTTTGGTTAAAGGCTAAGGCAAGGATCCAAAAATGTATTTATTTCAGATCAATATATTCATTGGGAATTATTGAATTACTTCTTTCAATAGTATGCTTAGCATTCTAAATTCTGAGTGTGTATGCGATGAAGACATATAAAAGGATTTCTCAAATAATACATGATTATATCCCATATCTGCATTGCAGCTCTACTTAACAAAGGACTGAGAAGCGATTTCCTTTTATATTTAGTAACAATTCAGCACATACAGTTTTATAATAGAAATGGCAAGACACATTCTATAATATTAGAGAAATAGCTTATATTTACAATTCTTTTCTCTCCATGATATCCCTACAGTATTCCACATTCAGAAAGAATTTCTGTGTTGCACTGTTAAAACTACTTTAACTGTGATGTCTGATAAATGCTTTCTATTGTATGTTAAAATTTTCACCCACAAAATTTTAAGTTGAAGCCTCCAAAGGAGATTTATTTTATTTTTTTTAAAAAAAACCCTCATTCCATGTCATTTGTGAAAGAGATCAGAGACAGCTTGGCAAAATATATTGCTAAAATAATTATATCATTATCCAGCTAAAGTTAGTTAAATTAAAGTCTCATTGAAGTTAATAAAGAAATACAGTTAATCAGAAAATTTAAACCCTAATTATCGTAGTGCGACTGTTTGCTGAGTTTAGATAAAGATATGTAGAGAGTTGGAAATGTTTTATGTGTTAAAACTAATGCCAGGTTTTCCTCATGTATCAGCGAGCCTTAAGTGTGCACTTAGACCAACATTAGGATTGATTATTACTGAGCACCTGACAAGGTCAATATCTGTGCAAGATGGGAAGCCCTGCCAATGGCAAAATTCTCCTGGTACTGCTGTTTGCTGTCATTGCTTGTTCACCTCTTTCTCTGAGAATGGAGATAGTGAGATGAATCAGGAAACAGAATAGCTTTTTTCCTTTGCTTTATATGTTCCACTGGCAGGATTGGCTGTAAAGGAAAAGGATGAGTGAATGAATACTGGAACTAGATAAGGAATCCATTTAGGGGCATTGTTGAAGATGTCTTGATTAATGCCCTTCCAAAAGTGTCGCTGGTGCTGTCCATATTATATTTCTAAATCTATTTTTATATATGTGCATGATGGAAAAAATTACAAAATATATGTGGCAATGGAATAGTTCAGTGGTGCTACTTTCCTATTTACCCAGACAATATACTTTTTATGTGGGTGGACCATTCAGTCAGGAGGTTCAAATATTACACCCAATGCCTGTCGTATGAGATCACAAAAGTAAAATTTATGTGAAATGTCAGAAATGCATTTGATACTTGTCTCAATCTATGTGCATACAGATACAGATTTTATGGTATTGCTTATTTTCAGAAGATGTTTGTTTGAGGAGGAAAGTTTAAGGCATCTTTATACATATGCATACATAAGTAAACAGATTAATATCATATATAGAAAAATCAGGAAAACATACTTTGAAAATACACGGGCACTATTGCATTTAAAATTCAAATTGTGGCAAAAATCATTAAAAAAAACATCCCTATGGAAATAGTTTTACCTCACCATATTATATAACATGGCCTCATACGACAGTTTTATTGCCTTGCCACCAAAGTTAAGCTCTCTGTGCGGGAGATGGGCAGTATGACAAATAAAATAAATACAAAATAAATAGTAGGATTATAATTCAGATTGTCTTCAAAAACATTTTAATACATAGACACATGTATGTACAGCTTATAATTGAATGTATAGGTCTGCATTTATGTGTTTGTGTGTGTATGTGTGTGTGTGTGTGTTTTTCTATCAGGAATACATTTTTTGACATTATGGAGCCTCATTCTTAATCTTACTGATCTGAAAAAGAGTTTATCTTTTTTAAAAATTCAGTAAGTTTATGGCTCATTGGCTGCGAATATTTCTCTCCAAACTATCATATAATGCATCATTTCTTCTAAATGTGGTTGAGTGCCAGTAGTATTTAGGCTAAAGCAGGCCTACTGAGAAACAAGAAGGAATTATTTGCATGCTTGGGAAGATCCCAAGAAAGGAAGGGTGGAGAAAGAAGAAACCCTCCACAATAGCCTATAGCCTTTATGACCTATTGGATGTTGAATCCATTGAGCAGTTGGGAATGAAAATCTGAAAGATGGTATGAATAGACTTATGTAGTAAAATTGCACAGTTCCCAGATGAACAGTAACTAGTAGATTTTTCTACATTATTTTTAAATGGTAGGGGTATGAAGTTACTTGAGAAAGAAATAGCGAGGCAGACAACATTTATAAAACAAGAGTTTTACTTGTAGACTTTGTGTACTGATATTGCTAATGCACTAAGGGAAAATGTTGCTAGTATTAATATCAATCAGGGATATTGGTTTATATAAATTGTGATAGTTCTCTGCCACATTCAGTATAAAGTTTCATGGACCATTACCCAAAGACGTATTTGTAAGCTAAGACCAATGTTTGGCAGCCAATAAATATTTTCCTAGACACAGCAGTAACTTTGATCTTCATTCTTGGTCCTTTCATGGTCATTACTGAGAATCAAGTATCACACTATATCCTACATAATTATTGCGTTTAAAAAACAGCCACATCCAATTTTCTTCATCTGGAATGTAGGTATTGTACCATGGTTTTTTATTTCAGAGTGTGGAGTGCTAGAGTACATTCAGCATTTACTTGACTACCTTAAACAAAGACATTTGTGGAGGTGAAACAGAAAACAAATATGAAAATCACCATTCTGCCTCCAAGATACAGTGATCAAAAGAAAGAAATATATTGGTCCTGGCCCAGGGCATTTCATGTGAAGTGACTACAATATTTTTTAAAATGGAAAGAAGCATTCTTTTGGGCTAAGTTGTCTGTCTACAGTTCTTTACCGAGTACCATTTCTTTACTAATTACCACTGTACTGTAGAGGGATAGCTTTGTATGGAAAGTGATATAGATGAAAAACAATTCTTTATCTTAAGAGAGTCAAAGGGACACAATTACGGAATCACTCCTATTATATCCTTCAGGGAAAAAGAAGCTTGTTTGACATGCAACTGACAGAGGCTACTGGGTCCCATTTAATGGTGTTAATATTATTCTATGAAAGGTACATAGCATATACAGTGACATACTTTTCAAGATACTTTTCAAGATGAGTGATGTTTGACTTCTCTACATCTGCATTACGTTTCCATGTCAACAAAATACTGTTTTGCCTACCTCATTATTTTTCATTTATCCCTAACTTTTAGTTATTTAATGTCTTTACAGAGAAAATTGTTCTCACACACACACACACACACACACACACACACATTTGGTCTAGTACTTAAGGCATCAGGATAGAAAGTTGGAGAACTGTGAGTTCAAATCTTTTCGGCCAGTCACTCTGAACCCAGCCCACCACACAGGGTTGTTGTTGTAGGGGAACTAGAAGGAGGAGGATGTGTTAGATGTGTTCACCACCTTGAGTTATTTCTAAAAATAATAAATGCAGGATACAAATAAATAAAATTAACTAGTTAATGTTTCTAATAGGATTATGTGCATGCAACACAGCCGCACACACACTCACACACACACACACACACACACACACACACACACACACACAGATATAAATTTACAAGGTAGCTAGTAATCTAGGCTTCTATGGTAGAAAGGGTCTCTCTCTGTGTTGGTCGGTCTGTGTCTCTATTTCTCTCTCTTTCTTTCTCTCTGTCTCTATCTCAGCAGGGAGCTATCATTTTCTAATTTCCCCCATTGTGTCATGATGTTACTTAATAATCTATAATGACCACCTGGCACCGTAAAATAATGAAATGTTGACTATGCTGAATATTTAAAGACAAAATCTTTCAGTAAAGAAAGCTATTAGATCATACAGTATTTTTCATAGTGAAATGAGGATACAAATAGTTATTTTGGCATATAAATAAAAAAAATCTCTTGTTTGTTAAATTAGCTGTTTAAAAGCAAAGTCATCCAAATACCCAATGATCTAAAACAGTGGTTCTCAACCTTTTTAATGCCGCAACCCCCAACCAGTCGTAAGTCGAGGACTAAACCGGTCGTAAGTTAAGGACTAAACTGGTTGTAAGTCGAAGACTACCCAAATGGTCGTAAGTCGAGGACTTTCCCTGCCTGGAGCGCCGCACATGCGTGGTTCCGCCCCCTGCGCCGGCCGAGGCGTAGCTGGCAAGCGGCAGAGACGGAGCAGGCCGACCACCAGCTGGCCCAGCCCAAGGGAGGTAAGGCACCCGCCGGAAAAGGGGAAAAAATGGCGGACAGCCTTGCTTGGCGACCCCCATGAAATGGTCGATCGACCCCAAATGGGGTCGCGACCCATAGGTTGAGAACCACTGATCTAAAAGTATACCATTTTACTTTACCAAGATCACCCAACCAAGAAGAACATGAACATAATATTTCAAAAACAATGTCAGGTCTTTGAAAGAAACAGGAAATGGTAGTGATAAGAGCACTTAATTACTTTGATACCTGTTGGGAGAGGAATTCTGATAAGCCTGATTCTTCCAGCAAATTTCTGTCTTGTCTTGCTGATAACTTTTAAAGAGTAGATGAAGACATAAGGAGATCAACTAACCTTGACTTGATTCTAACCTAGGGAGAATATAAGTAGATAAAGTGAGAGTAGTGGCATCTTTGGGAGAAAGTGCCCGAGTAATGCTTGAAATTAAGGGGAATTAAAATTGGATGCATCAAGCCATGGACTTTAGAAAGATAGATTTTAATAAATCCACAACAATAACAAATAAAATTCCATGCCAGGAAACGATATAGAAAAAATTCTTAGAAGAGAATTTGTAAAAAGGGAGATCCCTCTTTATTCAATGAGGAAGAAATAAGAAGGAAGATAGCAAAAAACAAACAAACAAATCCATTGTGACTGTATAAAACTCTTAGTAAAAAAATTGAAAATAAAAAGAATTCTTATAAAAGGTGGAAAAGGTATAATCACCAAGGAAATATACTGTAAATATAGCTAGCCTAGCTTATAGAGCAAGGATATGGTAATCTAAAACTAAGAAAGAGTTTAGATGAGCAAAGGATACTAAGAAAAGCAAAAGTAATGTTCAACCTAAAAAGAAGAGAAAGTAAATAAGATACCAATTGTTCAGTGGAAATAGTAAAGAGATATCAAATGTTTTGGTTCAGCTTTCTCTGATGATATGCATTCCGCTGAGCAATTGTGTAGAGTGGATTGAAGTAGCAGAATTATAGCTTGAGGCAGACAATACCTACTGACCTTACAAATCTCCAAGGCCATGTGGATTGCATTATAGGATGGCGATAGAACTTGATGGTGTGGCCATTATCTTTGAGAAATCCTGAAAAATGGATGAAATACAAGATGACTGCAGAAGGTCAAATGTCCTTGTCTTCAGAGGGTGGAAAAAAAAGGATTGAGAGAACTATAGACCAATTAATCTGACACTGAAAGCTGGCAATGTTTTAAAATAATGAATATGTAAGAATCTGTAATCACAGTGGAGTAATTAAAGTTGGCATACTGCAGCTCCATCAGAAACCACTGGAAACTGGCACAAATGTAAAAAAAAAAAAAGACAGTAGTGAAAATAATAAGATTGGAAGCATACCGTAAGTTTTATTACAAGAGACTGAGGGAGTTGTTTGGCTTTAAAGGGGATGGTAGAAGGGACTATGGTAGATTTTTTAAAGTATAGGTAGTCCCTGACTTACAACAGTTCATTTAGTGACTGTTCGAAGTTACATGGCACTGAAAAAAATGACTTATGAACATTTTTCACACTTATCACAGTTGCAGCATCCCCATGATCACGTGATTTACATTTAAATGCTTGACAACTGGTTCATATTTAGGACAGTTGCAGTGTCCTGGGATCATGTGATCATCTTTTGCAACCTTCTAACAAGCAAAGTCAATGGGGAAACCAGATTCACTTAACAACCATGTTACTAATTTAACAACTTCAGTGATTCACTTAATAAGAAAAGTTGTAAAATGGGGCAAAATTCACTTAACAAATTTCTCACTTAACAACATAAATTTTGGGCTTAATTGTGGTCGTAAATTGAGGACTACCTGTATCTAGAAAGATGTCCTATACAACAAAGTCAAACTTGTTACATATAATCCTAAATTAAAAACTATAGAATAATTATCTTAAGTTGCAGAAAGGGAAAATTGGCTCAGACGTCTTTCTAAGGTATGAGCAGTACAACCACAGAACCAATTATCCAGGGAAGTGATGGTCCACATTTTATTGGATCTCCAGACCCCAATTTGTGAGCAATTTTAAAATTTAGATTCTTGCACAGAGCAGGTAATCGGATTTGATGGTCTTAATAACCCATTCCAATTATATATTTTTGACCAAATATGCCCTTCTATAACATAAAATATAAATTACACATAAG
The DNA here is from genome assembly GCF_001527695.2 of Protobothrops mucrosquamatus. Taxonomy (NCBI): domain Eukaryota; kingdom Metazoa; phylum Chordata; class Lepidosauria; order Squamata; family Viperidae; genus Protobothrops; species Protobothrops mucrosquamatus. Next base: position 71,686 of record NW_015387196.1, on the reverse strand, counting down.
GATCAAAATAAAAATAAACTAGCTAAATTCAGCATAGCTAATATCTGGCAATAGCATTTCCATTTTTTCAATCTTTTTAAATCTTATGTTCCAGGCAATTAATCATGCAGATATAATATCTATTTATTTACTGGAAATGTCTTTCATTGTTTGCTTACAGAATTCAGAAGTTGCAACTTACAATAGCATTACTGTAAAACCTGGGAAACAGTCTGATTTTTCCACAAACATCTTGATACAGTCAGCCTAAATAATGTTAAGGATTTGTTGTACAGAAGATGGCAGTATTTATTCATTATTGAAGAGCACAAAGATATAACTTTTAGTTGGAGGGGGGATGGGAGGGGAGGGAAAAATACATTTTGATGAGAAAACTATTGAAAAAAAAGATGTTAGCAATTAATGCTACTCAGACATTCACTAAATGCTTATCTAAGGTTCCAATCATCCAAGAGATATGTGTAGCTTTGTCTTATGCCTTTGAGGATCAGCAAGACTTCATCTAACATGTGGGCAACCATTCTGACTCATGGATTAAAGCAGTTTAGGCAGGAAAAGAGAATGGATTATTTTTCATTAAATGGGATTAAACATCCAAATGAAGCATCCTGTTTATCATAAAATATTTACTGTCGGGCTAACAACATTTATTTTAACTCTCATGTCTTTAAATGTTAAAGGAACAATTTTTTAAAAAATGACAGATGTAGCTGTTAGCCATCAAATACTTCTATAAAGTCAGCAGGAGGTGATGTGTAATTATATCTAGGCTTTTTAGTGAAAAATCCCCATTTGAAGGAAGGACTCACTGAATGAGTAAGATATCAAATTGAAATGCCCAGTTTAGTATAGAAATGCAGCCCCATCCCACTTTGAGAATCAAATAGGATTGATTCAGAGGGATTCAGAAACTATTCCAATTGAAAACCAAATCCGGTTTTGATTCTATTCTAAATTTATGTAAGTGTTCCACTGTTTAGATCCCCTTGCTAATTCTTTGCTTATCTATAAGAATTCTGTCTTCTTATAGTAACACTGTTGATGTCATTGAAGCATTTGTCGCCATGAGTACAACATAATTGTAGAAAGTGAAGAGTGTTTGGAGACATAGAAGAATGGGAACCCTGAAGTCTGACTGTTAAAATAAGTATTCATTCAACATAACTTCACTCCAATGCTATTCCTTTCTGAAAAGTTACACACTTTTTTTTTTTACTAAGAATGTATTTATACCTGCTATTATCACTCATATTTTACACACATAACCACACATTTTGTCTCTTGATCAGTGATCAGTTGGCTATTTACTGAGTCTACAGAAAGGGTTGCTGATTTTTATCTGATGAATATTTGTAGGATTGAGGGCTTATTCCCTACAGAGCCAAATGTAGTTTAAACTAGTGCTTGGGTCTAGAGCATGGGTGTCAAACTTGCTGCATCACGTGACATGTTACGACATATCACAACTTTTTTTGCATTGCCTCCATATGATGCAACCGGCCCATGGGCCGGCAGTTTGATGCCCCTGGTCTAGAGTCTTTGCTTACAAATTCCACATTATCCATCTGACTAATTTTTTCTACAATCCTATTTATTCTTTTATGTTCCTCTAAACATGACCTTCTCTCACTTCTTGACTACCTGGTCATAGTTAACAGATTCTAGGCCTTTAGGAACTTTATTCCATGACTCTAGGATTAGTTTTCTTTTTCCTTTCATATCTGTAGAAATGAGATGGCCTTTAAAAGAATTAAATACTTTTTTATATGATTAATATGGAAGTATAGGTATTAGACTACTCTTATTTACTAACAGTTCTAGATTAACACTTTTAAATTATTGTGGCTGTTGCAGAGTTAAGGTAACAACCCTCCCCCCAGCAAGCTGCATTCACTATAAAACCTATGAAATGCATCCCCTCCTCCCATATGAACAACTTAAAGTTCCCTTGTAAAAAAAAATTCACAACAAACTAAATTGATTGATTGGTGACAGGGGGAGGAATCAGACAGGGGCAAATGGCCCAGTGAACAAAATGGTTTATACTTATTGACCATATATCAGATATAGTATAGCAACCATGCTGACCTACTAGGAAGGGATGAATAATAATAAGACCATCCAAATGGGTTTATCAACAACATTCCAGCATCTTACTCTAATCTATACTGTGTCTTCCTTTTCTTTTCTTTTGCCTTTGTAATATACTAAGACATAGGAATATAAACTATGGTTCTGGTTTTGTTTAGGGCTACTCAGCAAGCTGCCAATGTTTTGCTGGAGCTAATACATGCTTTCATTTGAATGCTTAATAAATGTATGTTGTATCTTCAAAGTGATTTTTGTTGCTTTAGGCAATCCAGATTTTGGTTACATCAGCATAAGCCCTTTTGATCTTACCTTAGGTCATTGTTATAAAATGTATTGTTGTTTTAGTTGTTGTAGTATTAATATTTGTTCATTCAGTTATGAATTGTTTTTATTGAATTGATTTGTAATTATTGTAGCTACAATTTGTTTTATTTTGTACATAATCTGGAATGGAAAAAAGAAGGAAATACTGAAAAGGATGCGAAAAGATAAATAGTATTAGAAATATGCAGAAGAAGATAACAGAATAAATAATTGGAAGGGAGCTTGGAGGTGTTCTTGTACAACGTCCTGCTCAGATATGTGTCATGGTTCCGACAGATAGAGACAAATAAAACAGAACTCTGAGGCTTACAAATTCCTCAAAGAACATGTTTATTGGTTACAAAGCATCAGCATGGTCAAAAGTGAAACCAAGTCTGAATACCCCATAACAACCCCAGTTACAAAGCGACTATGTTCCCCAATAAATGCAATTGGCGGGTTTTCTTATACAACGCCCAGTTCCTGGCTGCGGGAGCAACAGATGACCTTGGTTCCCACAGGACAGCTGTTTGTTTTGACTAGCAAAGCACCTGGGCAAGCCCACTCCCTCCATTCTATGTGGCAACCTCAAATGAAGGGAACAAATGGCTGCAGCCAGGCTCATTTGCAGAGTTGACACTCTGATACTCATGAGTAGCCACAAAGAAATACTTGATATCACAATCCCTTCCAAACATGAATATTCACAGATAGGACACAAAGCTAATGATTGGAGTTCTCCAATGAAATCCAGATAAAATGTTCACTGTCACTATAAGATGCAAACTTAACTGTTTTCTGCTTTTCCCATCTTGAGAATAAATAGTAGTTCTGATGAAGAATATTGTCTAATAGCACTTAACAATAGCACTTACAGTTATATACTGCCACATAGAGTTTTACAGCACTCTCTGGGAGGTTTATAATGTCAGCATATTGCCTACAACAATCTGAGGCCTCATTTTACTGATCTCAAAAGGATTGAAGGCTGAGTCAACTTTGAGCCCCATCAGAATCGAACTGCAGACAGTGGGCAGAGTCAGCCTGCAATACTGCATTCTAAGCCCTGCACCACCAGAGTCTAAAGCTCTTGGAGATACTAAATTGCTCATACTTCATGTATCCATAAGAAAAGAAAACTTGTGGAGAAAGAGAACAGGGTTTGTGTTCTAGAACAATAGAATTATGGACACTTGAAGAAAAGTTAAGCAAAATATTGAAGTATTTTTATGTACAAAATACTGAGCCAGTTTATTTAATTTAAAAATCTGATCAGCAGTTAATTTGTCCATAGTTTTTCCTATGGTATAATGGTTCCATTGAAAAGAAAATAATTTCTAAATTGATTAAAAGGGCAAGCCAATCCAATATATTTTTGTATAAAATTACAAAATTGCAAATATGGTCATTTTAAGATAATCACAGTCCTATAAGTTATTGTAGCATAGATCTAAAGCGATGGCCAGCCTTACAATTAATTATGTTAGATATCACATTCACACGCTGGAGCTATCTTCAGCTGAAAATTACATATTGTAGAAAATAAAGACTGAAGCCATCTGACAGCACAAAAACATTGATTTTACAAAGGACATGTGCTTCTGTATCTTAGATCTCAATACATACGAAATCCCTTTTGCCGTTTCATATTCCTTTTTTTGTTAAATAATTTTTATTTTATTCAGAAAATTAAGGTAAAATACAATCTCCAAAAAAGAAAGTAAAAGAAATTTTACAAAACAAAACAAGGTAGACAAAACATTAGAAAAGAAAAGAAATGTACATTAAAAATACAAAGGCAAAAACACATATGCATATATTATTCTCCCTCTCCCTTGTGAAGCAGGCCCCAAATTTCTAAACTTCTTCCTCTATTTGCAACCAATTTGACCTGTCATTTATCTACTCAGTATAAAGGCAAAGTAATTAACAGGTGAACCAACAACAAAGTTAAACTTTAAAGCCCTCTGTTAGCAATCTATTATTGTATTTAAATTGTAGAAAATCTACAACAGCTTCTTATCTACCAGAAATACAACAATCATTATTTCTGATCCTTTGGAAATCAAATACCCTCATCTGATTCTTAATAATAAACAAAAAGATTTTTGTTGAAGGTTTTTCCCAACAGTTGTGTCTTATTCCCCAACACAATAAACCTCCATGGTTGATCCATTTCCCCCAAAAGGTCCAGTCCAAATTGTTTTCCAATTAGATATAGTAAATCCATTCCACAATCATTATCAAGTTCATCCCTATTAAGTTAATCACACTGATTCTGTTAACTTCAAATCTTTAGAATCCATATCACCTTCAGCCTTCTCCAACAAATCTGCAGTTTTCAAGCCAAGTTCCTTCTCCTTTAAATATGCCAACAGCAATTTGGATTCCAATCCATCCAGTTGTGAGTTTGATTTGGCTACACTTGCTTGTGTCTGGATATCCTCTTTAGGGTGATTTAAAAAGCTTGTTGTTTTGTCAAACTTTTTACCAAAGTTTTCAATTTGAACTTGTAGGTTAAAAATCATTCTATTTTCGAAGGATTCCCAGAGGACTTAGGTTGGTATATTGTTTGCATTGTTAATATAGTCCTGTAACTGGGCATTCACAACCAGATATAAACAGTTCCTTTGAAGGCCGGGGTGGTGGTGTTAGATATTCTGTAAGAAAGTAGTCATAAAGAATGTTGAGATAATATTTCTCACAGTAAAGGATGGTTAAAAAAATAAAACATTTTCCCCCATGAAATATTAAAAAAATAAGGCTAGTGCTTTTTAAAAGTTAAAAAATGTGAAATCCCTTTAGTGAAAATCTGATGCAAATAAAAATCCAAACAGATCACTTTCACTAGCCAGAAAAATCTCCATTGGCTTCCATAAGGAAAAAGTGAAAGTAATTCAGAACAGCAGATTAAAACAGTGAAAAAACATTAAAGACTTCATGTTAAAATCCAACAAGGAGTTAAAGTAAATCAACCCTCAAACAGTCAATTAACTTTTGAAAGAACAACCAAGATAAAAAAGAAAATTCAAACAATGGAGTTAAAAATACAGGTGGACTTAAAAACCAAAACAAAACAAGCAGCTAAGAGGAAAGATGGAGAGCTGACTCTCAGACTGCTTCTACTGGAAATTGCAGTCCTCAAGTTTTCTCTTCTCAAGAGAGTCCACAATTATCCAAGGGTCATCTGGGGTCATTCCTAGTTGCTCCCATTCGGATCTAGGGAGCAGGCTCCCAATTAACCCACTTTGGCAGCAAAATCTTCAGCAGGAGAAATAAATCCCCCCATCGCTCAGCATGCCATCTTGGGGGAAGTCCTGCTGTTTCGTATTCCTGTTGTGAAGATGCAAAGCAATGTACTTTTAAGTCCAATTTTTAGTTTGAGAAGTAGATCCTTGCATTTCCTATCCTTGTGTAGAATCTGCTGTAAATTGTTTTAGCAAATATTTCATGTATATCTATTTATACACTATATATTTTTCCACAATTGGCTATTTTAAGTCAAAATCTGCAAAATGTTGGGCAGGACATCAAAATCTAAGTCCTACTCATGTCTGTGTGATAACCATATGCACAAAGGGACATGTTTTATACTTCAAATTGGCAGCGTGGTAAAAATGGACCAGAGAGATACTACATTAATGCAGTTGTGTATAAAACAAAGATTAGCAGAGTTAAAATTAATCTCTTACTTTCTATAGAAAGTACATCTAATTCTCAGGTACACATTATCATGTAATCTCAAATGAACAATCCTATTGTAAGAATGACAAAATGTGATAGTCCCATCTTCATATATGATCTCCTTAAGAGAGATGCCTGATTTTTTATAGATTGGATCCTGATATACATTGGAAAGTTAATATGCAGAGAATGTTTTAATTTGCTGTACTTTTGTACACTGCCAATAGTGGATCTTGAGGTCTAGGGGAACAGGAAAAATAAAAAAATAAAAAAAGTTGGGGGCTTTCAAGAAAGGGATAGCAGAGGTGGAAATGAATTTTCTGAAGTTATTTTGTTGGAATCTAAACATACATCTCAGATCAACGCTATTTTTATATCACCCAAGTTTCAGCTAATGACACATTAATTACTCTCATTCTTAAATCACTATTTGTGGTGACTGGCTTGACATTTTAACTATAAGGTTATTGAACTGTACAAGGTGAATATGACTTCTGAATTACTAATCTTAAATGTATACAACTGTCACAGACATGTACAGTATTCCAAGCACTTAGGGAAAATATATTTTATGAACCTTACAGATAAGTGCAGATTTATTACAGGGAAGTATGTTGATTATTTCCTCAATGCTAGATCCATTCAGTAAGTTAAAAATTCTTGAACTATAGTTGTTATCCTACCGCTATGATTATTGCAGAGAAAGGCACACAGTTTTTGAACATCTGATCCTCATTGTGCAAACAAACTACAGGTAAAGTAAAAAATCATAGTAAGCTTTTCTCCCCACTTTGCCTATGCAATTCTTATGGAGTGGTTGCAGTATGAAAAGTTTTAGAAGGGGGCGCCCTAGTACTCGTTGGTTGGACAACGATGACGTGGGGAGGAGCATGGCAGATCTGAAGGAGGAGGTGTGAGACAGAGGGATATGGAAAATGCTGATATAGAAAGTGGCCGAGGGTCAGACATGACTGAATGTCTGACAACAACGACAATGACTTGTGGATAAAGGCATATTAATTAATCAGAATAACAGAATAACAGATTTGGAAGGGACCTTGGAGGCATTCTAGTCCAACCCCCTGCTTAGTCAGGAAACCCTTTACCATTTCAGACAAAAGATTGTCCAATCTCTTCTTTAAAATTTCCAGTGTTGGAGCATTCTCAACTTTTGGAGGTAAGTTGTTCCACTGATTAATTGTTTTCATTGTCAAGAAATTTCTCCTTAGTTCTAGGTTGCTTCTCTCCTTAATTAATTCATTAATCAGTCTAGAGCAGGGGTGTCAAACTGCTGGCCCGTAGGCCGGTTTCATCATACCGAAGCCGCGCCTACCCCATTGCCAGCAATGCAAAAGGAGTCACGATACATCGCGACATGTCATGTGACATGGTCTAGAGCAGGGGTAGGCAACCTTGGCTCTTTTATGACTCGTGGACTTCAACTCCAGAATTCCTGAGCCAGCCATGCTGAGGGGAATGGGAGAGGTTTCCAAGCTAAGCCATGCTGGCTCAGGAATTCTGGGAGTTGAAGTCCACGAGTCATAAAAGAGCCAAGGTTGCAAACCCCTGGTCTAGAGGGTTCTGATACTGCAAAGATTAAGAACTTCTGCAACAGATATATTAGTAAAGTACAGTGTGAATTCCATTCCACAGGATTTTATATTATTTATGTTTGCTTTCAGTGCAAAATTCTGAGTACTGTATGAAAACTTCCTCACACAGAAAATTCAAAGTCATGTACCTTATCTATTACTTTTTGATCTGACTTGCCCCCCCATTCTTTCATACAATAAAGGCACTTCCAGCTTCTTTCATCTCATTCTTTTCTTGTTTCTTAACTGTTACATAGAGACATTCATCAAAGGAGCAAAATAACCAACCCCAGATTCTATTTGAAGCCTATAAAAGTCTAGTATTTCTGCTTTTTAAAACTGAATATATCAAAAGTTAAGTAGGAAACTCCACATGTTTTTTTCTAAATTATTTTTTTCTGGGATTTATTGATGCACTAGAATAGTGGAGATTACTTTTAACATTTTTTAATATGTGATGATCAACCATATGAAAGTTTAATCAATTTGATGATAACCATAAGTAGATTCACATATTGCACTAGAATATCATCTCAAAATGAGATGGGTAGCTAATAAATTTAATAAATAAATATCAAGTGTTTGGCTTTGGCTTAGTCTATTGTATCAACTCATTGTGGGTTATTCTGGACTAGGGTAATTGATCAGAATTTTAAAATTGCTAAAAATTTGGAAAACAGGGAATATCTTATTTCACTGATACGTTTTTATAATGCTTTTTCTTTTGGTGCCTCCAAACATTGATTTAATCAGTCTGAAGAATCATAGGATTCTACTTTTGAGTAATAGTAGCTTTATTCTGAATTGATCCTGCTACCTATTAATGATGTATGCTAGGTAATTGATATTCTGATTCAGACTGAGTCAGCTATATAATCAATTAACAATTTCTAATAATTATTATTGGAGAAAGTAATTTTGTTCTTCGGGTGCAGGGAAAAATGCATCAGAGAAGCCTTGATCACTTAGGCAAGAGCAGAGGGATATACATTTGTGATTAATGGAATACTTTAGTGCTGCTGTAACATACTTAGGCAGAAAAATTCTTAATCTGCTTTATGCATAATCTTGCTCAAGGAAACTAGGTAAGTGGAGTGGCTTTACTTATTTCCTCGCTGAAGGTTTTTATTCATCTCTGAACCAAATGCATAATACTAAATTCATTGAACTCTGTCTAATTTTTCAAAAATGAAAAAGGAATCTGTTAGAGTACTTGTTTTGCTATGCTTTAAACCAAACATCGAATATTCTGATAGCTAGACAATATTAAAAGTAGGATTTCTATGTACTTTGGTTTTTTTTTTGCTTTAATCTAAAATTTGCATATGATAGATTATCTACTGTAATAATAATAATAATAATAATAATAATAATAATAATAATAATAATAATAAACCTTTCCTGAAGCTTATGCAGTTATAATATTTATAATAGCAAAATATTTTTTTCTTTGACTTAATAAAAATGTTCGCATTTATGATTTTCTATCAAAAAAAAATCTTGAGAATGTAGTTTCTCTCGCCCTTTACTTTTAACAAAATGTATTCTTTTTTTTAAAAAAAAAGCAGACAAGCCATGCTTTGATACAAAAAATTGATGGCATCCTAGATATGTTGAGTATTTAATGCAGCTGGGCTGCTTTGCTAGAGTTTGCATAAAAAGACACACATCATTGTTCATTTATGAAATGGCAAATGAAAGCAAAAGCTTACTACTGTGAATTTGACAGCAACTGTTTTCATGTCTGCATTATTTCCAACTAATGTAAAAATAAAACTATTTTCATGAAATAGCTTTGAGTTCCCAAGATGCTACATGATTATGTGATGTGGTTTTAATTTTTGTCAATGGCTGTGCCAAATGCCACTATTTAAAAACTGAACTCTGAGAGTTTACCTGTATTATAATTGTTCTTAATCATTTTTTATTGTTGTTCAGATTTGTGCCCTGGGATAATGTGCACTCAAGATTCAAATCTAGTGATTCATGAAAATGTTAAACAGAACTCTTCCTGGGCAACCAAAGAACAGAAAATATGCCATAATTTCAGCTTCATTTCTAATTTCCTTTATTGCATAAGGTTATATAAAAGACAACCATTTCCCAACCATAATGTGTAGTTTTATAATATTTCATAAATAATTCTTATATTAAAAAGATTTAAAGTTTAGTGAAAGTAATTAATAACTGTTATCAATCATGAGATCTTATTAGTAATAATCACCACAAAAACGTCACTTTTTAATTGATCTCAATGTTATTTTTTCCCATGTTATCTGTATGTCGCTTAAAATCTATCAAGACTAAGGCACCACATAAATCATACAAATAAAACTAGTACAAGAAAATAACATTGTGTTTACATGCATATTTTCCTACTAACAGTGGGGATAAATGTAATATCAAAATCTATTTTTCTATTTTTCAAAAGTTTTCTTCCTTATGAAAAAGGCTTCTTGGGTGTGTATCGTATCTTTTTCTTAGACCTCCTGACAATTTCCTTTGAATTCCTCTTAGTGTTTTGGATTGTACTTGTTGTAATTATTGTTGTAGGTGTAGGGTTCTGCTGCTGGCGTTTTCTATTGCATGTCTTTCTAGCCATCTGAAGTATTATTATTATTATTATTATTATTATTATTATTAATAATAATAATAATAATAATAATAATAATAATAAAGTTGGAAGGGACCTTGGAGGTCATCTAGTCCAATCTCCTGCTCAGGCAGGAAACCCTATACCATTTCAGACAAATGGCTGTCCAGTCTCTTCTTAAAAACTTCCAGTGTTGGAGCATTCACCGCTTCTGGAGGCAGGTTGTTCCACTGGTTAATTGTTCTAACTGCCAGGAAGTTTCTCCTTAGTTCTAGGTTGCTTCTCTCCTTGATTAGTTTCCAATCTAATTTCTACCTATCCAATCCAATTTCTACCTATGGAGTCCCTGGTGCTCTCTGAGAGAGCACCAAAGACTCCATAGTTCAACCCTGAGCTTCCAATATTCTTTTCTGTTGGTACTTCTAGCTGCCATACTTCTCAGTCTGAACAGCCCAGAGGAGTAAGTTTCTTTGTGAGCTTTTCCTTTGAGATTAATTGAAATATGAAAAGACAGGGAGATTGCAAACCACTGGAGGGAAGATTGTGCATTAAAAAACAGGATATTCTCATACATTTTTTGTCCCCACATAACTATGTATATTCAAAAATACAAAAGTCCATTCATGATTATGAACTCATGTAAAAAAAGCAATTTCTCTTTCATCAAACTGAATAAGATTTAATAGAAAAATACAGGCTAATTTTTCTGTAGAGCACTAGTAGAAATACATGTCTTTTCAGAAGAAAACCTCAATGACCTCAGTTCAAAGACCAGGGAAATATTTATAGGATTGCAGACTGAATGTATTTCCAAATACCCAAGATAGATTATAACATTTAAAAAATATTTTTCAAACAGCAGGTGCAAATTGATAAACAAAATAAAACCATAAATATGGGCTTCTTATTTATTTTAGGTAGCTTGAGAGGTCAACTATTTAAGTACATGTGCGTGCACACACACACACACACACACATATAAGGTGGCGCTGTGGTTAGAATGCAGTATTTCAGGCTAATTCTGCTAATTGCCAGCAGTTCAATTCTCACCAGCTCAGGGTTGACTCAGCCTTCCATGCTTCTAAGGACCCAGATTGTTGGGGGCAATAGGCTGACTCTGTAAAGCATGGGTGTCAAACTCACAATGTCACATGATGTGTCAAGATGTATCATGACTTTTTTGCCATTGCCGGCAATGAAGTGGGTGCAGTTTCGCTATGATGCATCCGGCCCATGGGCCGGCAGTTTGACACCCCTGCTGTAAGGCAATAGGTGACATAAGCTGTAAAGCATTGTGAAGTGGTATATAAGTCTAAGTGCTATTGTTTTTCCCCATATATGTTACCTGTAACTCTAGAATAGAGGACCAAATATAAACATAGTGGTTCCTTGAAACATAAACTACTAGTCTACCCATCATCAAAGAATACAAAGATAAAAATTATATAAAAAACCATGGATATGCGTCAGAGTGAATTTTTAATTTTGGACAATGTCCAAAGTTTCATAAGAAGTTTTCAATAAATGCGTCCTTATTTTTAATTGCATATACAGTTCTTGGGGCAGTAATGAGACACAATCCCCTGTAAGACATCTGTCAAATACTTATGAGGTTGTATGGTTTTTCTTCTTGCATATCTGGTAGGTAACTTGTCACAAATACCCTTTAATTGAGAGAGATGGATGAAATCCTAGCCATGGCCAGAACTGTCCTGTATGTAGGGCAGGCCTGTATAACTTTGTCATTTCCTGATGTGTCATTGAACATTTTTGTCAAGGTATATATGGCTTTATATGAGTTTTGTGTATTAATGGAAAATAAGTATTATTGGCCTCAAATATTCTTTCCTTAAGAGAACATTACCTCTGCTGAAAAAAAGGAAAAAATTCACAGATGAAAAATTTTTCAAAAGCAAAAGAAAAAATAATCAACTATCAGTTGTCCTTAAGTTTGTGAGGACTGTAATGTACTACAAGAGAAATACATTTCCCAGGCATAAAGAGAGTGCTTAATTTAGTCTTATGAGGATTATCTGGACTTCAATTAACATCTTAAAAGTTCAGGAGACACCGTAGATGCAATAAAGAGTGTGTAATTATTCCCCCTAGATAATCACTTGTGCTTAAAATGAAATATAACATTTTTTTATGATGCACACTTTTGGAAGCCTTCCTTCAGAGATGTAGTTTCTCAGCTGTGTGGGTCACTGATGCTTAGTTATGTGAAAATCTAATTAAGCAGTGCACATTCTTTCACATAAAAAAAGACCTGCCATCTATGAAAACAACTTTGAATTATATCTGGTGAACAAATATCATATAGTTTTTTCTGTACTTACATGTCCACTAAAGGCTTACTTTTTAATAGTATAATGCTGAAATTTTTCACAAAGAATATTGTTATCCCAATGTATAACATGCTGGGTAATGCAAAATGATCACAAATAAGATGGACATATCCATAAGCACTCTTATGTTCATAACCTTGAAGAATCAAATGTGTGTGTGAACATGCACACACAAACATGCAGGTTCAAATATAAATGTATTGTATTTATAATGAAGAAAAATATAGTAAACAGTCACATTTCATGTTTGCCCATAGCTCCATTTTTACCTAATAATATCTCCAAATAGGAAATTATTTAAAGTTCTTCTGTTAGAAAAATAATGCTATTAATAGCAGAAATAACTGAAAGTAGTAACAAGGCAGTTTGTTCCCCCACCCCCAATAATACTATCCTTTTAAATTCGTTATTTCGTCACTATACTCTTTTAAAAATAAACAGCTCATACTTTATATTTAATAATGACATTTTGAATATATTCTTTATCAATTGTATATTTCTAATTGTTTCCTTCAAAGTGCCAATTTTTATCATACATTACATTAAAACATGTATTTGCAGCATTGATGTAGCTTGGAACATTTTTGGAACTGGAAACATGGGCAATTTAAATAATAAGTAATCCCTACTCTCAAAATTAATCCAGGAAGTGGAAATCAGATTGATTTATTTCAAAATCCACAAGCAGTCTTTTTCCCTTTTGATATTGTCTGATTTTCTGCCTCCCCCCCGCCCCTCGCCCCGTCCAAAGAAAGACAGTCAAGGACATGTTCAATAAAATCATTCAATTATTAGTTTTATTTATTGATTGATTTTTTTTGCCAAATTCTCCAAAGTTTATACAGTTGTCCATCTCACAAAGCACTCTGAATTACATAACATAGTCTAAAGCATAACAACGCAGAGAGAACATCCAATATATCAAAGCAATCTAAACAACATTGCACATCATGGGTTTATGCTAACACCTCAACCCCCATGCCCTAAAATTAATTAAGAAAAAAACAATAAACACATTAACTAATAATAACAATGTCATGAAACTGACAGTGAAATTGTAATCAGCAAGTTATTCTTTATCAATACTTATTATCAGGATAATGCATAGGATGCCACAGAACAAATTTTATCTCAGGGTGCTTCTTGGTTTTGTAAACATTTTTTTTCTCCTTTTCCTGTTGGATTGGTATCTTTGTACATGCTTTGTGATATAATAATAATAATAATAATAATAATAATAATAATAATAATAATAAAGTTGGAAGGGACCTTGGAGGTCATCTAGTCCAACCCCCTGCTCAGGCAGGTAACCCTATACCATTTCGGACAAATGGCTGTCCAGTTTCTTCTTAAAAACTTCCAGTGTTGGAGCATTCACCGCTTCTGGAGGCAGGTTGTTCCACTGGTTAATTGTTCTAACTGTCAGGAAGTTTCTCCTTAGTTCTAGGTTTCTTCTCTCCTTGATTAGTTTCCATCCGTTGCTTTTTGTCCTGCCTTCAGGCGCCTTGGAAAATAGCTTGACTCCCTCTTCTTTGTGGCAGCCCCTGAGATATTGGAACACTGCTATCATGTCCCCCCTCGTCCTTCTCTTTGTTAAACTAGACATACCCAATTCCAGCAACCGTTCCTTATATGAAAAAACAAACCCCTGTTGAACTCATTTTTGCACAGATATTCTGCATAGATAGTTTTAGAGAATACAGGTGGATCAGAACAATTTTTAAAAGAGATATCAGCATGAAAGCCATCTGGGACACTTTGGGCTAGTTACTTTCTCTCTCATCCTATGATGTCATATTCACTTATCCTTCCCCTCCTCCCCCCCCCCAAAAAAGGGCACACCCTGCACTTGCAGGAAAAAAAAAATGAGGCAAATTTGGTTAGACATTTCTTAGTAATTACTTATTTCTCTGTACCATATCTTACTAATTTTTTGTCTTTTTTCTCACCATAGATTGAAAATTTGGGTCTTTCTTGCTCTTAGAGTCTGTGACATAGTCATATTGTTGCTGTTGATATGCTGCTTTTAACTGAGAGATTCTTTGAAAGCACAATTGTTCAAACTCTTCCTATTTATTCCTGAAAAAGAAAAATAGATGCAAGATGTGTTTTTGCATCTATGCTGAACTAGTTGAATACATAAGTGATGGTATTTTGTTCTGGTGTAATAAATGTGCATTTCTTATGTGAGGCATATTTTTTGTTTGTAAATACAGCTAAACCCAAGCCTAGGCTTTGTCTTAGACAGTTTTAATAAGGTAGGCTGTTCTTGGAGTTTTGAATTTGAATAATTTCCATCATACCTTCAAAAACAATTACGTTCGGAATGAGATTTTTACTATTTTTAATCATCACAATTACCCAAAATCATGACTACTTTCAAAGTTATAAATGATTCTCAGTTTCAGTAATATTTTGTCTTCTGGCAGAATATATAATGTTGCTGTATTTACATAACTCATTAATCTCTGTGATTCGTTCTTCTGATAGGATTGTGAATGGTATTATTCAAAAAGAAAAAGAATTATTATGTTCAACTGAATCAACATTGAGTTGATTTAAGACCCCTTTCCCCAATCATTTTTACTTGCATCCTACAACACTCACTATACTTAGGCAGCACAGCTCTTGGCCATGCTAATTGGGCTTGGTGGGAGCTGAACACATGGAGTGATTCAGATTAGTGAGGGATAGTTTATGAGTAAAAATGAAACAACAACGGGCATTATACATTGCTTTGAGATCCTAGAGGGAAGTAAATCTCCAAAATGAAAAAAACAAAACAAAACTCTGTATGGAATCAGAATTGTTAACAATGCAATATAAGCACATTTAGAACATCATTTTTAACACTCTTGCCTGTACCAAACACTGTGAGGGAAGGAAGGAAGGAAGGAAGGAAGGAAGGAAGGAAGGAAGGAAGGAAGGAAGGAAGGAAGGAAGGAAGGAAGGAGACTTTTCTTTTCCTTAGCTGTTCTGGATTTTACCCTTTCCTGCAGTTATAATGAATATAATCCAGAGCTGTTTAGAAAGAATTAACTATGCTTCCCTCCCCCACATTTCCCCAAAATAACCCCACCGATGAATTATCCCAACTCAACTACTACCTCCAGGAATAATATTACAATCTTTATCATCTAAAGCTGTTGTTTTATTCACCCATCCTGCTTTTCTACATTTATCATATGGCAGGATAAAGTCAAGTACATAACATTATATTGGCAAAATAATACATATTCAGAAAGTTTATGACAGGAAAATCAGGGAAGCTACTGCAAGATAAACTGTCGCCTTCATTTTTGCTTATGGATTTCTTGAACCCTCTGGTTGAGATTTGGTCTAACCCAAAAGATTTATAGCCTGGTGTACATGAAATACCCTTCTCATAAGTTTAAGAACCTTTGTGTTATTCAAAAGTGCCAGTATGTATGTATGTGCTCTTCTAATGTATTTACAGCTCATTTAATGCCATGAACTAACTTGCTTTAAACCTGTGTTGTTTTTGAAATAAAATCTTTTATCTATTTTCATTTAGACCCTTAATTTCAGTTGTGGCAGAATGTCAATAGAGGTGAGAAATGATTTATTATTTCTGTATAAAATCACATGTGGCATATGTTGGTAATTTCTTTAGTTGCTTTGTCTTAATATTTTCCCACTTTTAAAAAATAATTTACTGCTTCAATTCTCCTAGTGCAAAGAAAATTGAAAAAATTCACGCAATCATTGTAACAACTTGCATTATATTTTGGAAATTGTCCTAAATAGCATATTGTTTTATAGAAATATCATGCTTCTCACATCTGTGAAGCCTGTACTTCATTCTGTTTTTTTTACTTGTATCTACTAACTTAGTTGAGATAAAGCGCTAACATTGTAACTCTTGAAAAATAAATTAGTGCTCATTGTGTTTTCATGACCAAGCATAATTTGTTTCAATAATTTGTAGTTCTAGCAAAGACTTTAAGTTAACTAATCTTTTATATCTTCTGGATACAAGCAGATCCAAGTTTAATGGGATTAAAAAAAAACAGATTTAAAGAATCTGTCTATAATCCTGGAGGAATCAGTATTCTTTTTCTCAAATAAAATTTCTTATTTCTATGGAAATTGGCTAAATATAATTTTAATTCCTTTTTGGTCTGCTGCTGTATAATTTTTATAATGTCTGTATTCTTCAATAAAGCAAAAGGATATTGAGGCCTGATCTATTTTATATTGCATCATTTTTTAGGATTTCTATTTTAAATTTACATTTTTGAGCATCTATCCAAATATAGTACAATACACAAAGTCAGGTACAAACATATAAATTCCTTTAAAAAGATTGTTTGTACCTGAATGTTCATTGTTTTTGATTCTATTTATGACTAACTTCTGGTTTTACCCTTCACATAGAAAGAAAAACCGTGTATTCATAATATCCAAATACCATACATTTTTATCAGATATATGTAGTTCATGAAATGAGATGCAATCTAATTATCAGAGTTTTGAGGCTTTTTGGTATTGTGTTTCTCTTTTTAACTCTTTTTTACATGCTTCTGCAGTATATAATACAAACAAATGTTTTCATCAAATATGTAGAAATTGTTAATTTTTCTGATTTTGCCATTCTGTAAATATTATGTGCCATCAAGATTTTGTTAATTCTTAGCAATCACACATATAGATTTACTCCATGATAACCTGTCCTTTACCAGATCTTCCAGATCTAGGCTAAGTATCAACCATGTCTTAATGATTGACTGATTGATAAACATTTGTAGTCTCAACCTCCTATAAAGAGGTTGGTATCTTCTTACACGCTGTGCAGATCTTTATAGATTTTGGTGGAAAGCCAGACTGTTTTTTATAACTGATGAAGCCATTTTGCCTTTCCATAAAACTATGAGCAGGTAAGAAATATTCATTTTGCTTTCAGCTGACATCAAAGTCTCTCTAACACATCTGAAGAGTCATGTGAGGTGCTTATAAATTCTTGAGGTATTTTTTTCCTCACAAATTGAAAGCAATTCTAAAAATATAATCTTTAAAGGCAATGAACCTGCTTCCTTATCTGCTGTTCTTTTTGAAGTACAGTTTCTCTTTGATTTACAGGAAATACTGATTGCATATGAAAGGTATCAACTGATGATCATGTGTCCAAAGTAAAGTTCACTGAGCCTCTTATATCAAATCATCAGCATAATCAAACCATTTCTTTATATTATAATATCAACCTACAGTTGCATAAGAATTAATGTTATGCATATTAGAGAAGGCATTTTAAAAGGTCAGTTACCAGTTTAAAATATAGAAATGAAGCTTGGACAAATTTAAAAGTAAAAAAAAATCCCTTTCACCAGAGTTACTGAAATTTCACTTCTAGTACGATGGCTTTGCTTTTGATAATCATGTTAGGAAATTGATTATTGACCACTGAAACATAAAAACATGCTTTTATTATATGAGGCAAATTTTAGCTAATCAGGAATAAGAGGTTCATTAACTTCTGTGTAGCTTACTACTTCAGAAAGCTATGAAGATCTAGGCAGAGATATCTTGCACGCAAATACAACTCTTTGTTCTTTAGCCCAGCGCGAACCAATGTTAGGATTTGTGCAGAATATGCATATATGTTCAAGAGAGCATTATACTGGGCAGAATTCATGGCAAATAAATCAAGTTAAATAACAAAATCATAATAGTGTTCATTCAAGCACTAAGTAATAGAGGCTTAGTATGTAACTAGCCATTTCACTTTCTAAACCTTAATTTATGGTTAACTGTCTTGTACAAGTTCAATAAACTGGTCTATCAATAAATCATGGCAAAACAAACTTTTACTTAACATGATATGTGATATGTGGACCAACTTGTAGCATCCCTTACTAGTGTAGGAAACATTATTATTCCTGATAAGTGGAGGGTATTCCCTATCTAAAACATGTAGTGAAGATGAATTCACTATCTTCTGTGGTCCTTCAGATATTTGAAAATAACTGTCATTATTCAAATCTTTGAGTTTTTCTTTGTAAAATTTGGCTTCGGAATATTCACTTTTCCTATAAGATTGTGAAATGAATTATAAAAAATAAAAAAACTTCTCAGATTTATTTTGGTTATGCTGGCAAGTACAACTTATAACAAAAGATAAGTGATGATTTTATAAGCTGGACACTAATAAATCCTGATGTCAGTTAATACTGGAACTTACAGAATAATACTAAATATTAAAAAAAACAGAAATATTAAAGGAGATCTGTGAAGAATGTAGCCAAAGTTAGTAACTACAATATTACCCTTTCATTAATTATGTCTGTTGCTATGGATAATCTCTGTCTAAAAGAAGTTAGTGAAGGAATGAAGACATGGGGAAAATTTTATCTAATAAGATAAAATGCAGAATGTGGAAAACAAATGACAGGACAGGAGAATGATTTAGAAAAGAATGCTTTATTGGATATGCAGAAGAAACTGATTGAAATTTTAAGAAGTAAAAATGAAATACAAAGAACAAACCAAAAATTTGGAAAATATTTTCTTACTGGATATTATTTTACTACCTCTTACCATATTCATCAGTATCAGCAGTAAAGTCCTTCACGTTTTGGGGTTCTATAATCTTCTAGGACTTAAAATAGACACTTAACGTTAGAATCTTCATTAAAAAGGCCCAACAAAGAATGTTCTTTCTGCGTCAACTCAGGAAGTTCAGACAGCCCCAGGCACTGTTGATACAGTTTTACAGAGGAATTATTGAGTCTATCATTTGTACTTCTATAACTGTCTGGTTTGATATAGCAACCAAACAGGACAGGGACAGACTCCAAAAGATGGTTAAGATTGCAGAAAGAACAATTGCAACCAGCCTGCCTTCCACAAAAGATCTGTGTATTGCACAGGTCAGAAGGAGGGCTGAGAAAATATTTGCAGACCACTCACATCCTGGACATAAACTGTTTCAACTCCTCCCCTCAGGACGTTGCTATTGGGCATTGCATGCCAAAACAGCTAGATACAGGAATAATTTATTCCTTTGTGCTGTCACTCTGCTAAACTGCTAATTCTCACAGTGCTGTCTAATGTCTATGTAGTGTAGTATTATTATTTATCCTTATTTTTTGTAGTCCCCCTTTTATTAGGATGATGATGATTCTGTTGCTTTGCATGTACACTGAGTGCTTCTGTACCAGAGACAAATTCCTTGTATGTCAAATCACTCTTGGCCAAATAAAGTTCAATTCAATTAAATTCAATCTACAAAAGAGTCTTGTTAAGCCCTTAAAGAAGTATATGTAGTGGGATAAAGACCGCTTGAAGAGAAATCAAATTCTTCAACAATATTTGAATAAAGAAAAGATTGTTAAAAGTAAAAAGAAGGAATATAAAATTGGTTTATTTGATGAAGGTTAAAATAATACATTTATTTTCAAAGTTCTGTCAACTATTATGAATCTTTTGCTGATCCCAATATAAAAACATTGATCTCTTATGGTTTGCTTATAGATAAGGGATGAGATATGAGATAAATATATTTAATGATATATTCATCCTTGTAGAGGGCAAAGTGTTTATAACTGTTGTCTTTATAGTTGTTGTGATGAAGGTTGGAATTTACTTCTTTATATATTTCTTTTCTTTTTCTTTATTATATTCTCTTTTATTTTTCTTCTTTATTTTCTCTGTCTTGAACTTTTTATTCTTTTTTCTCTTCTCTTTGTCTAAGCTTAGTTTGAATTGTGATTTCTATTGTATTTAGTTGTAATTAATATTATTTAATAAAAATTATCCTTGAAGATAACTTTTATACAATGCCATTTCTATTCCCTTGCAAGAAAATTAAAATTAATTTAAATTGGGCTCACTTTTGCTGACTATGAAATTGGAGTCTTGCTAGGGAAAAAAAGGATCCAGTCAATCGTCTGCCTCCAGACAACCAATAGGAAAGTGCAAAAAAAGTAATTTCTTCATGGTTGACCCCAAACCCAGAATCCTTTTACCTCCCACTACATACTGGAGAAAATTTTTTGCATTCCTTCAATCAACATTTTCAATATATATATTCATCTGGTCATTTGAAGAAACAAAACAAAACCGAGCAGCTGCTATAAAGCTCATTCACTATGTTACATTGCTCAACCATTTCCTAGAGAAAAAGGTAGAACACTTGCAATTTTGCAATTTTCTAATTATGTTAACTATGCTGGTATAGTGCAGGGTGGTTAGAATGGGAAAGACACAAGATGTATTATGAATAATGATTGTGGTTAGGTGTCAGAAACATAATGCAATAGATTGCATGCAGAAAGCAATGATTCTGGATCAAAAAAAAAGTGACAGGGAAATAAATTGCCCCCTCCCCTCTATTTGTAAATCATGTTTCATTTTAAAAAGCAGCCTGGTATCTTTCATATGGACTATTGGCATGATAGTGCTAGAGAAAAAAGAGAAAAAATGTGTAGAAGTCTTATCAATGTCACCCCAACTCCCCTTGCCTCAGTAAGGAATAGAGTCACAGGAGACCAGATTAATCCCGGTTGA
Organism: Protobothrops mucrosquamatus; assembly: GCF_001527695.2. NCBI lineage: Eukaryota > Metazoa > Chordata > Lepidosauria > Squamata > Viperidae > Protobothrops > Protobothrops mucrosquamatus. Next base: position 50,549 of record NW_015387196.1, on the reverse strand, counting down.
ATTTTTACAGGAATTCTTCAGGGTACTGTACATTATCTGGTTCTATTTTAAACCTCAAACTGGTTCCTATGAAAGGGACTGCCAAGCTATCACAACACCCTTTAAGGAGTTATGAACAAAATACTGCATCTGCTAAAGCCCATAAATAGGTGGAAAAAAGAAGGAGTTTTCTACAATGAGAAAATGAACTGACCTGAAACTCCCTTGAGTTTTATCATTGCAAAATGGAAATACTGCTTCCCCCCACTCTTTGGATTACACTACAGTTGAGCTGGAAATAAAACAGTTTAGCTGCCCAATACAATATAATGTGAAAACAGTGGTATTGTTGATTTTGGAGCAGTGCAAACATATTATGTAGTATTGTTTGTTGGTTTTTCTTTCTCTCCCTTTCTTTTGGACATATTCCAATTTTGTTCTGAAAGCCATACAAATTGAAAATAGAAAGATGACACAGTTTATTTCAAGATTTCTTTTAAGCCACTGGGAAAAATACATTTTAAAAATGGCAGCGTTGTGGAAAAAATCTAAGGCTGTAATCCAATCCACATAAAGACAGAAGTAAATCTCCTGGAACTCAGAGAGTTACTTCCAGATAAAATCAAATAAGATCAGGCTTCTCATTTAAGGAGACTGTTAACATCTAGCAGAGCTGAAGGTAGAGAGAATTAAAAATGTCAGTGGGGTTATAAAACAATAATGGCAACATACTCATTTAATCAAAAAGCTATTAAGTGAGGATTTCAGTATTAAGAACCTGGTAAAAAAATAGAGAAGCTTTTGGAAAATCAAGCTGGGCTTTTTTCCCACATTTGGTGGGGTGCTTGATATAAACAGAATTAAATTTGACAGTCTGCTTGGTATACGAAGAGATCAGAATTATACAGCTAGGAAATAATAAAACAAAATAAAATTGGGTGTTTTTGAAAAAAATGCTATTTAACATCTGTCAGCCTTATATTATTCTTTAAGATTTATATTAGATGATTCAATCACAATGTGGTTAAACATGTAAATAAGTTATTTTAGATCCTTATTTAATTATTTAAATTACACTTGAATAATAGGCAACAATGAAAACTCCTGATCATATTGTTATAGAAGTCAGTTGCACAATAGAATTCATTCCCCATTAACAGTAATATCTTAAGTACCCAAATATACAAACCTAGTTAATGAGGGGTTCTTGGTACTCTCTGAGCTTGCTTGTTTTCTTGCAGATGTTTCATTATCCAAAGCCCTCATGTCAATCCTGAGCCACAAATATTCTGCTTTATTAAACCTAGCAAAATCCATTTTTTTTCACAATTCCAAAGGAATTTGGTTGAGTCCTATCAGTTTGGTATATGGAAAATGTCTTAGAATTACCTTCAGACTGACTTAAATTTGGGCTAACATGGTATTCTCTTACCTGATAGAACTCCCCCCTTCCATTTTGATTGAATATCATTTTCTGTAGGAAAAAACATTCTGTTTTGCTGCCAGATCTTTGTACTAACAATAAATTGCTAGCAACTGGTGCCCTATAAGGTCCTAATTCCAGAGATATTTCCTTACTTAAAGAGAGAAACAGAATGAACCAGGGCAGGCAAAAAATCAGTGAGAGTAAGAGTGAGTTCTGACTTACTGCCAACTTCCCCATTGAGTCTGGCAGGGAGTCCCTTCCTTCCTTCCTTCCTTCCTTCCTTCCTTCCTTCCTTCCTTCCTTCCTTCCTTCCTTCCTTCCTTCCTTCCTTCCTTCCTTCCTTCCTTCTGCCAGTATTCAAGAAATTTAAGATAAGAGCATATTTTTTAAACATCTTGGCAACATTCAGTAACAATTTGCCTTATGGTATAATTTGACTGAAAATACTCCTTCATTTATAGAAGTAAGAAGTTATTTTGAAGTTATGTGGTAATTAGACCACTTTGCTTCCAGAATGAAACAAGAATGGTTTGTAGATTGAACATTTTTCCCAAAGTAGGATCACTATTAATATATTCAGAATTTAATTTTATAAATCAGTGAGATTAAAAAGAAACCCTGCCCCTCTCTGCATTAAGGCATTTAAGCTTAAAATGATAAAATGTCCTGATGGCTGTGTAATAACGCATCTACCTTATCAATGAATGTGGTGTCCCAGGCGAGGAAGAAATGTACAACTTTGCTAATGTTTTGCTAATATTTTGCTTCTTCGTAAAAGGCAACCTAGAACACAAATACTGTACTACACTCTCTTCCTGGAATAATAATGAGCACACAAACTTGGCAGAAACTGCCAATCAGACATACATGGACGGGAATACATGGCTGCTTTAAACAGTAAAATAAAGTTAAAAGTCCACTTTAATACAATGAACTAGCCCTGAAAATCAATTAATAGCAAGCATTTGTTAAAAAAATGTTGAAAAGGGATGGGGCAGTGATTTCGCTGATACTATGATTTATTAGAGCGAACTTGATTATTTGCTTGCTTTTGTTACCTGACTAGGTAGCATCTTCAATTCTAGGTACCTAGTGCCTAGTTCTAGTACTGAAAATGTTACCTAATTGGGTAACAAAATGTCAGAAAGCCATCAACCAAGTTCGGAGAGTACCGAGGATTCCACAGTTCAATCCAGAGCTACCTATATTCTTTTCTATTGATATTCCTTTCAGCAGCTCATTTTTTGTTTAACAAAGGCACCAATTTTCTTTAGACATTTTTCTCTAGAGAAATTAATGCATGTAGTAGTACAATATGCTCTGATTTGGGAATGTAAGCTATTTACTGGCATTTTGATATGGTCAATGTTATGATGGCCATCCATCCATCAGGGTTGATAAAATGAAAACTTCTACAATGAGCAAGAGTTGAACTCAGTGGCCTAAAAGTGAGGTGTACAGCCTGAATTCCAGAGCCTATTCTGTCTCATTTCAGTATGTAGGATAGGAATTGATAGTTTTAAGTCACAGTAATTCTAAATGAATAGTCATACCTTGGTATTCAATTGCTTCAAAACTCATTGAATTTGGTATTCAATGTGTTTTGAAGCAAAAATCTAGTTCCACTACTCATCCTTCCCCCACTACTTGATGCACAGCTGCCTCATGACTCACTACTCCTTCCAGCCAAAATAAAGAGTCATGTGGTAAGTCATGATGTTTGTCAGTACTCATTGCTTTTGCAGTACTTGTACCTCCTGGAACAAATCTCAGATGAGTACTGAGGTACCACTGTATTAAAAAAAAAATCTAACAGTGTGTCCAACATTTCAAGGGGGAAGGTCTAATTTACAAAGGGAGTTCCAGCGTATTCCATGTCCATTTAACTGCTAACAGAAATTTACAAAATTCCAAATATATTACATATTTGTTTATTCTCTAAAAATTGACTCCTAATTACTTTTTATTTTAAATCCATTGTTGATCAAACTTTGGAAGACTGTTATACATAATTATTAATCCTTTATCTCACCTCATGTCTTGGTAGAGGTATTTGCAGCATTTAAAACGGTGCAAAAGAATACCAGAATGCAAATTCTCATTTTAGAAGGACCCCCACTGCTTTATACACTAGACTAGTGGTCCCCAAACTTGGTGGCCCAGCTGGGGGATGAGAGGAAAACCCGGCCAATGTGGCTCGATTCCGAATAGGCCACAGCCCAGTAGTGGGCTGCACTCTGGGGGTTGGGGACCCCTGCACTAGACAACCCTGTGAGCCATTGGGTCATCCTTTGAGACAAAGCCAGTGCAGTCTGATGTGATCAGAATGAATATTACATTTTAGGCTGGCCATATTTTTTTACCATACTGCTGGACAGTCCCATGATGACCTAACAAGAGTACATATCATAATAGAAAAAAGCTGCAGTGGCAAATAAACTTTATAATAAGACAATATTTACTTACCTACATAAATAAACAAAATGAGCAAAAATAAACAGGTGGGTAAAAAAAACAGAGGAAGCAGGAGAAACCTCTGACTTCCTACCAAGTTCCCTGTTCATTTTGCTTGTACGAAGCTAGCAGGGAGCATCAATGATCCTGATTACACAACCATAGGGGCTGAGACAGCCATAACTTCATGAACAACTCTGGTCTGAACATTTTGGAAATTTCAATTCCACAGGAGTAATGGTTCTTGGATTGTTTACACATTATTTAAGTTACTGTGTTTTAGATAATTTGAACCAAAGATTGTTGCAGTATAATGCAATGTTCAGGCTAACTTGAGAGTAGAAAAAGACAAACACAATGAGAGTTTTAGTAGTACAGTATATAGTTTTCTAATATTTCAAATTAAAATATTTGTATGTCACCTGTTACTACAAATACTGCATATTAAGATCACTTTTAAAATTATATGAGTACATTGTTTGATCATTTTGGTTTTTTATTCATATGACCAACCAGTAAAACACATTTAAAATAGATCAGAATGAAAGTAAAATGGAATTTTAATACTGATATACTGTAATACCTAAGAAAATGTAATCCATTTCTTGGTATTTGCTTTGGGTGATTGCTTTATGTTACCGTTATACCATATAAATTGAATATCATTTGCATAGGTTTGTTTAGAATTTAAAAAAGAACTTTCATGCATAGATGAGCAGTTTAATCTAAAAAAATACAATTAAAATTCATTTTTAATTTTTTTAATCAAAGCTGTCTGGATAGAAGAGATTTTTGCTATGATGGAATAACTATTGTACTGACATTTTAACAGTGTATTCAAACAGTTATGATTAGAACTGTAGTTACATTTCTTTTTATTTATTTAAATGTATCTTGGTATACCATAGTCAGGTTAATTATGATAATATGATTTGGAGTGTAATGTTGGAAAAATCTTCAATGAATTTTGAACCATTTTCAATGGAATGATAGGAATTTCAAGGTTTAATACTGATATATAGTATTATATACTATAACAGTGATAATTAAGCACACTGATATGATAAAAATATGAATGAAGCGGAGGTATTTATTTCTAGGAAAATGTAGTTATTACATATCTAAGATTACATATTAAGTTGTCATAAAATAATTAGACATTCATTTTTTTAAATAAAATACTTAATGCAATGATGTATCATCAAAGTATATAAAACATGTTTAGTAAAGATGTAGATAAACTTAACTACAAATCGCAATATTTCCATTTTTTCCAGATTTCTTCTGAAGCCAAATAAAAATCAAGGGTAGTATGCATCTTTTCTCTGGAGTTTCTCCTAATATAAACTTCCTCTTGGAAAATGTTTTCTGAAATTATAAGTCCTTAACATTTCTTGACCATCAGAACAGTCCATGAAGTGCTCGTGAAGAAAGAGCCTCTTGAATGTTATTGAAAAAATGAAAAAAATGAAAATTATTTGGGCATCTCATAAACAGTATAAGGTAAGCACAGTCCTCTAAATGTGTACAATGGTCCAGACTCTTATCTAGAACCTCATTAATGCAGTAAGTAAAATGGAGTGTAACTTTATTAAACTGCATTTTTGTTGTTCAACTTTTACTTCCCTGTTTTAATATCATCTGTTTAATCTTCTGAGTTCTATTATTTAAAATAGAAAGCATATTCATTGACTAAAATATGTTAAAGCATATTACCTTACCTAATATGCTTTGGAGCAGAAATAGTTCTATTTAATAACATTTACCAATGATACTGAATAGCATAGAATCTGCTGTTGTAATTTTATGATGAACAATGTTATTTTGCAATAAATACTGTACATCTTTCCTTTCTTTCATGTAGAAACTGTAAGGAGATGACTTTTTAATCTTTTTCTTTCCCTTTCCCTTTCTTTCTCAGCATGTGATTGGGAAAGAGTGTTGTGGTAGATTAATCTCATATCCTTATGTGATTAATTACTATATTATATTATTAGAATATTTTGGCAGTGACAGATGCCAATAGTAATATATCTTTTTCCCAAGTTGCTTTTTTTAAATCTGAGCATGATTTTAGCAATTCTATTTTTTTTAACTAAATTGAACTTTGTACACAGTTCATGGAGAGGTCAAGAGGAAGAATAAAATGTTAAAAATATTTTGGAATATAGGAGGATACAATGAATGTCTTATTCTGTAGCAGTACTGACATCCTCAGCTATGAGTTCCTTTGTAGTTCTGATTTTGAGAAGAAATATACTTTTTCCTGTCCTTATCAAACTCCTTGTTTCACAGATTATGGGCTGTGATGATTATGTGGCATAAGAAATAGCTGACTAGCTTCCAGTGAGCATTAGTTTGCATTCTCCATTATGCTTCATTATTCTATTCTAATTGTACTCAGCTTGAAATGTTTTAAGATTTTTTTCTCAATTAAGGCATTAGTTACAGTGATATAAAGATGGAGATAGCACTGTCATTAAAATATTTGTCTTTTATAAGTAGAAAATCTGTGGCCTCAGGTTATTCAGTAATCTCATTTTATATCTGATAAGAATGCATAAGGGAAATGTAAAGAATAAGTGGAATGATCCATGCTCATTGCTGTGCCCAAATCTGTTCAGTTAGAGTTCTCTAAAACCTTTGCCTGCCATGTAAAAGTCCTTCTCTTTAAGGTTACCAAATGTCTCATGTCCTCTTTTTGGCAGGTATAATCTAAAAATCAAATATTGTCCAGCTTTTTGAGCATCTAACAACCTTTCTCTTCCATCTTTTCTCCATGGTGTAGCACTTCCCTATCAAGTACTAATAAGTTCAGCTATGTGGTCTGAATTAGTTGATGAGTACCTACCAGACAGTTTGCACTGCTGCCTGAAATTAATAACATCTTAATCAGTAACATGTTGAATGCTTTTGCCTCCTAACTGTCTGGAGAACATTTTTGCAATTGAAAATCCAGTCTTTAAGATTCTGGAAAAAGTAATTTCGTATACATGTATGACTATGTATCCACATTTGTCATGGGTGCAAAGAAAACTAGATAGTGTGTCATCCCCCTCTCCCTTGCTTTCTCCTCCTTTCCAATTCTCTGTGTCCTCCTTTGCCTGTTCAGATAACTGGCAACCCTACTTCTGCTTCACTTTAAGGATTCTACAAAGTATACCATAATCAAGGGTGCTCAATTCCTTACCTCTTTTCTCTTTGTAGGAGTTATCCCCTATCTGGTATTATCATTGATGTTATATAGGTAGGTTGACAATTAGACAAAGTAAACCAATTTCTCAGACAATTAACACAAAGACATGAGGAGCAGCAGATAGATACTAGTAGACAAACTGTGCATTTCTAAGTTTGTCCTAGATCTCTACAATAATATTATAGTGGCTATGAAGTCACAAAGCTTTTTCTCCTCCTCATTCAATGGACAGAATATTTCAGGGTTAATGTATGCTGATGACATGGTTTTACTTCCTATACCAAAATTGGTCTTAGAAGATTAATGGCCAAACTAGCCACTTGCTGTGAAAGGGAAAAACTGAAGCTAAATTATAATAAAACGAGATGATTTCTAGTGGAGAAAATGATGGTCTAATTGCCTCTTAATGGAAATGATGTCACAGCTTGTTTTGCTTCTATCTCCACCAGATTAAAGGAGGAAATGAGAAACAGACCCTGTTGTCCTCCAGACTATCACTTCTTTCAAATAAATCACAGAAACGGAGGTTTCCTTGACTGGCTTGTGAGTTGAGCAACAGGGGGATGTGGATGTGGATTTCCATCAAGTTCACAGCTGTGATTTAGCTGTATCTATGGACACAATAGCTGACTTTTTGTGTCTATTTATTTTTGGAGTTAAGGAGGGACTTCCTTTGAAAACAGATAAGTACTTCTCTAATGATTTTTTTTTAAAAGTTCTGAAGTTACAATTTAATTGAAATGATGATTTCTACTTCTTTTACTTTGACTTGCAATAAGTTGTAATATTAAAGTATTTAAATAAAAATAATTTTTATTTCTGAAATATTGAAAATTCTCTTCTTAATGAATCTGCATTGTGGGAATACTGTCTGAAGTTATGGTCTGGAAGTGCTTGTTTTTAAATTATATTTCTATCAATTAGTTGGACTTAAAACCCAAGGATCTTTTTTCAGCTGAGAACTATTATTGTCTCTTCCACACGAAGAGTGTGCTATAGACCATGGCTGCATGTAAAGGTGTCAGACGAGGCTGCAGAGATAAACCAATTTTATTGAACTTTCTGAAATTTTGATGACTTGATCAAAACTGGCACAATTCTAGATATTAAGTTTGATACTCTGGAAAAAAGAGAAGAGACTGAATAAGATTTAAGGGAAATTAAACAAGTTAATGACAGAATGACTTTTTAGAAAATAAGATATCAGGTATTTGAAGGTAGAAAGAGGACTGGATAATTTGGTTTTTCTGGAACTCAAGGAAGAAGAATTTTGTTTGAGGTTTAGAGCTATTTTGGAGAGCTCTTCTGAAAATATATGGAAAAAAACCTTCTTGTTCAGGCATTAGCTGATTTATTGAGCTGGAAAGAAGAGATGATGGAGGAGGAATTATGGAAGAATGAATGGTGACACTAATGGAATTGGTGGAGATGGTGATTAAAAGAAAAGACTGACTAATTTCATTTCTACTTGGAAACCACTTTTGCAAAAAGTGAAAGAAATAAAATATTATTTTAGGATTAGAAGCAATTTTATTCCTTTTTCTTTTTCTTTTGGCATTTCCATGTCCTCTCATGGTTGATCATTTTTCTTTTGTTTTTAGCAAAACCATTTTCAATATTAGACACAGAAAGTTAATGCCCAACAAATAGTTATTTCACCATGGAAGTGTCCATATAATTGTTCTTTATAGCATCCTCTCTGTTCACATTGAGAATATTGATAGAAATACTACAAATTACAATAAAATTTAGATATACGATGAGAAGTTTAGAGATAACTTCTCTATAGTGGAAATATTATAAATGTGTTTGGCAGCCTACACATGATTTATATTATTATACCAAAATCTTCTATTTTAATATTTTTACTAAATATGGTACCTGAAATTTAGAAACGATAGTGTTTGACTCTTGGTATAAGGCAACTTATGTCTAGTAATGCAAATGCTCAACTGAGTAGGCATTATGTATAATTTATTGATGTTGTAATATGATGTAAAACCATGAAAACCAGTTGTCATATTAATAATTTTGCTATTGTTGTCTATTTACTAATTGTTATGCAAACTGAGTGGCAATCTGATTATGAAGTACAGATATGACAAATTGCAAATACTAAGAACTTTTCCAATTGCAGCAATGGAAGGAAAATTATTAAATGAATTTAGTCCATTTTTAATAGATGGCTTTAATAGAGCTGGCTGGTATATACAAAATAATAAGAACAACTAGCTTTAGATATCTTGCAATACAATGCAACAGAAATGGTTAGATTAGGGTCTACAAAGAATTTCCTGCTCAATCATGCCGTTTGTTGGTTTGTAAATCAAAACGGTGATATTATGATTTGTATTTGTAGCTGCCACTTCTATGAGATAATAGGATTATAAAAAATAAGTCTAACAAATGCATGTCATGTTTACATAAATTTAGAGCTCTGTAGGAGATAAGCAACCTATTGGCGAAGTCTCTTGTTAGTCATTTTGCAGGAATAAATCATTTGGTAGTTGAGTTTTTCCCTGCAGGAAGACTAAGCAAAAATGATATGATATATTTGGTATATTCTGGATGTTGGATGCTAATTAATAGACAGATTGTCACAAGAAACTAGCCATCTTGTTTGTTAAATTTTCCTGTGCATCAAAATATATTTCTATCATTGTCTTTTAGCCGTCATCAATCAAATTTCAAATTATTACTAGTTTTAAAAAGTATAGAAACTTAACAAGGAAGCTGAGGAGGAAAAAAAAAGAAAATTAATTGAGGGTTGTAAAGACATATTCCAACTGTTCTCATTACGAGGACAATTCTGTTTTTTCTTAGAATGCCTGAAGTAAGACATTGCACAAGGTTGGAGCGAAGACCAATATAATTTTCTATTAGCTGTTACAGAGTAGAGAAATTTAAGAGATTTCTCTTTCCTGTAATCACTTCTGTTTACAATACTATTTCAGAGGCTCCCATTAAGGTCCAGATAAGATCTTGAGAAAGTATAAGAAATGCAGGGAAAGGAAGAATTGCTATCTCCTATTTGTCCTAGTGCAGATACTCAGACTGGATAAAGACCTGCATAAACAAATCAGATACAAACAACATTTTTGGGCCTTTGGGATATCTAGTAAAATTGTTGTTAATTTAAATAGTTCAGAGTTGCCATTCTCTAGTATTAAGTTTCTTTCGTTTGAATCCTAGGGGAAAAGATCTGCTTCCATATAATGCATGTAATTAAAAACTACTTTTTATTTTTTAGATAGGAAAAGTATTTTGTACTATCCATTACCAAAGTTTTCCAAGGCAGCAAATATATGGTATTTTTTAAATGCAAAAAATGTAACCATCTACAAAATGAAGAATAAAATAAAAATACAACATTTAAATACTATAAGTAATCTCATCTCCAACAGGAGAAACAAAACAAAGACACCCAAACGCCAGGCAGCAGTAAACAAGAAGTACAAGCAGGTAACAAAATTGAAAAGTTCAGTGACGAATAAGGAAGCTCCATCCCCTGGTATGGCCATTCACTGTTGTTGTCTTGAGAGGATAACCTTAGGCTTAGAGAATGCAATCAGAGAAACTGAAGGGGATGTCTGAGTGTCAGAAATGAAGCCCCAAATCAGCAGTTGTCATAGTATCCCTGGCCAAACATGCTAAAATACCAACACCTTGAATTACTAATTGAGAATGTTAGCTCTAGAAATTGTATTCAGGAGGCAGAAGAGTTGGGCTATGCTATTGATTGCTACCCAGAGATTCCATTCCTTGGATCTCCATGTGCTGTCACTTACCTTTGTCTATGCCTGAACACCTGCCTCAGACCTCAGAAAAAGCCAGCAGAAAAAGCCATTTTTACTGTTACTCTTTCTGCCCATAGTTTTTAAATAGAGTAAACAACTAAACTAAGGGGGTAACATAGTGCTGTAAAATGTAACTTATTACTTTGGGGTTTTCCCCTCCAATGAATAGAGATGCTTCACCTAAAAATAATTCACTAAATGCGTAGAAAAATAACTTTTAGAAAACCATATTTTAGAAAAGAAGTTTAAAATTTCACAAACTAAAAGTCTGGAGACTTTTAAAGTAGTTTTTATACATACTATTTTTAAGCTTCTATGAAGCCATCCAAGAATTAGACATGCAGAAAATTCACTATAGTGTATCTGGTTCACTGAAGATAGCACACATCCAGATCTTAAATGCCTGGCACAAATTCTGAGTATAGATGTATAGTAGGTTCAGAACCAAATACATTTGTACATTGTTACAAATGAGGGGAAGATGGAGTTAGGCTTCTTAAATATCAGTTCCTCCATTTTTCGTGCAGCAAATTATTCTTGAAAGTTATCCGATTCTTAAAAAGAATTAATGATGAACAATTAGGACTGGGCATCATCCATTGGAAGGATTTTTTAAAAAAATTACTGGAAATGATGGGCACGCCTTACAATCTCATACTTGTGTACATTACTGGTCCCCGAATCAAAATACCAACATTTTGTATACCCAAGTAAACTAGCTAAACAAGCTACAAATGATGTAGCACCTGCTTTTTCATTTTCTTTGCAAATTTGAAATGCTTTCTACTAAAATAAAAGTGGAAATAAAACATTTGCTTTTAGTGAACTTGCTTATATATAAAAAGCATTTATTTTTGTTATCTTTAAATGAAAGAGAGAAATACTAGTGGAAATCTTGTTTGTCCTTCCCTAGACTAATATTCCAAAATAAAGTGAAGGTCTTCCATGCTGTTTTTTTGATAAAGAATCTGGATGTATCATTTAACAGAAAGACATGCCTTGTGTCCTATTTCTTTGCCCAAGAAACATTCTAACATGATTCTAAGGTTTTATATATATATCCATATAATATGTATGTATACTGTAACTCAGAATTTTAGCTACCATAAGAGCACTTTTCCATTAGGGTGTCCAGGCCTGGGGTCCTGAGTGTCTGAAAGGATTCATCTCTTGCCTCAGTTAGCATTGTTGGTTGTGTATTTTCTTCGGTTACTGTGAATTTTATTTTTTGCTTTTATGGTGTAATTCCATAAGAGTCCCTTGTTGACATGGCCTGCTGTACAAACTGATTAAATAAATCAAATGAATGGTTTATGAAAGCATACCCAATTCAGGGTGATATACCGGTTCATTAATTATCTGTCATTTACTGACATTAACCCAATTCAAGGTTAAAAGAAGAAACATACATTCCTCTTTCTGCTAATTGGAAGGGTGGAGGAGGGATACATTTCAAACTATAAGGCTGACAACTAGTTTTCTGAGTTATGGTACCAGTAATATAATTTGCACATCGGTACCCAAATGTTTCAAAATATAATTTACCCTGTTAGATAACACAATGATAGAAAAGCCTGTAAGAAAAACAAATAATAGGTCAGCTCATCCAAAATGGAGATTAAACCTCAGGAAAGTAGCTATTGAAAAAATTGGACATGATGTGGTTTGACCACATCAGTAATAGCACATTTTCAGATAAACAATACCATTCATATACAGGTGACTAAATAATAAAATAAAATAAATAATATTATTTATTTTATTGTATTGTAATAAAATATTAAGTATTTGCTCTGCCATGTTTGATGCTGTGCATGCAAAGTTAGTTACAAGACCATTTCTATTTATGTATTGCTACTGAAAGTAAAACAGTGCTGTCGCAAACTGGAGCTATCTCTGGAAATAGTTGTAGAAATTTTCCATGTTATGTTGGAAGATGAAACAGAGGTAGACATAGAGCAATAACTGAAAGGAAAATCACTAATTTATTTTTGTAAATTATGTTTCAACATCAAGGCAAAACATTTCTGAAAATGGAATGTTGTCCAATTTCCCAGTAGAAAAGGACTTCATCCAGAGGAGCCAGAGACAGTGTAATTTAGATAGCTTGTATGGGAGAAAAAGAGTGAAGATGGCTCCTCCCTAACAGAGGATAAATTTTATGGTACAGGTAATCTGTTTTAGTTTGACAAAATTTCTCTCTGTAATAAAGAACAATAAAGGAAACTGCTTAGAAGAATCTCAATGTGTCTTTCTTGGTTTTTGGAGCCTGAAATTTTTTTAGTTTTGTTTAATAATAATAAAGTTGGAAGGGACCTTGAGGTCATCAACTCCGACCCCCTGCTCAGGCAAGAAACCCTATACCATTTTGGACAAATGGCTGTCCAGTCTCTTCTTAAAAACTTCCAGTGTTGGAGCATTCACAGCTTCTGGAGGCAGGTTGTTCCACTGGTTAATTGTTCTAGCTGTCAGGAAATTACTCGTTAGTTCTAGGTTGCTTCTCTCTTTGGTTAGTTTCCATCCATTGCTTTTTGTCTTGCCTTCAGGTGCTTTGGAGAATAGCTTGACTCCCTCTTCTTTTTGGCAGCCTCTGAGATATTGGAACACTGCTATCATGTCACCCCTCGTCCTTCTCTTTATTAAACTAGACTTACCCAATTCAAGCAACTGTTCCTTATATATTTTAGCCTCCAGTCCCCTAATCATCTTTGTTGCTCTTCTCTGTACTCTTTCTAGAGTCTCAACATCTTTTTTACATCATGGTGACCAAAACTGGATGCAGTATTCCAAGTATGGCCTTACCAAGGCACTGTAAAGTGGTATTAACACTTCATGTGATCTTGATTCTATCCCTCTGTTAATGCATCCTAGCAATGTGTTGGCTTTTTTGGCAGCTGCAGCACACTGCTGGCTCATATTTAGGTGATTGTCCACTAGGACGCTGAGATCCCTCTCCCAGTTACTACTATTGAGCAAGGTACTACCTATACTATACCTGTACATTTGGTTTTTCTTGCCTAAATGTGGAACCTTACTTTTTTCACCACTGAATTTCATTTTGTTAGATAGCGCCCAATGTTCAAGTCTGTCAAGATCCTTCTATATCTTAAGTCTATCTTCTGGAGTGTTGGCTATTCCTGCCAGCTTGGTGTCATCTGCAAATTTGATGAATTCCCCATCTATCTCCTCATCCAAATCATTGATGAAGATGTTGAAGAGCACTGGGCCCAGAACAGAGCCCTGGGGCACCCCACTATATGTTTCCTTCCATGTAGATGCAGTTCCATTGAGGACCACATGCTGATTATGGCCTGTCAGCCAGCTATGAATTCATCTGGTGGTGATGCTGTCTAACCCACATTTTTCTATCTTATCAAGTAGTGGTTGTGATTTACTTTATCAAATGCCTTACTGAAGTCCAAGTAAATTATATCCACAGCATTCCTCTGGTCCACTAATTTTGTCACTTGGTGAAAGAATGCAATAAGATTTGTCTGGCATGATCTGTTTTTGACAAGCCCATGTTGACTGTTGGTAATGACTTTGTTTGCCTCTAGGTGTTTGCTGATTCGTTGCTTGATTATCTTTTCCAGAATCTTCCCAGGTGTTGAGGTCAGGCTGATAGGTCTGTAGTTTCCTGGATCCATTTTTTTCCTTTTTTGAAGATGGGAACTACATTAGCTGTTTTCCAGTCCACTGTAGCTCCCCAGTGCTCCAGGATCTTTGAAAGATATATAGTAGTTCAGTGGTACTAAGATCACATCTACCAGTTCCTTCAGAACTTTGGGGTGTAATCCATCTGGTCCTGGTGATTTGAACTCGTCTAGGCTGGAACGATGCGCACTTACCATTTTCTTGCCTATCTTAACATGTTACAGTACTGTTTTTTTATAGGTTGGACTGTTTTTTCCCTTAGTTTAATGACGGATGCAAAAAAATGAGTTAAATAGTTCTGTTTTTTCCATTGCTTGTCACCTTCTTGCCACTTTCTCCCACTAATGGACCAATCATTTCCTTAACTTTTTCTTGTTTTTTACATGTTGAAAGGAGCTTTTTAAATTATTTTTGACTTTTGTTGAAGCCTTAGTTCATTTTGAGCCTTAGCTTTCCTCACTTCATCTTTGCAGGCTTGGGCTATTTGCTGATATTCTGCTTTAGTTATCTGCCCCTCTTTCCACATTCCACTTTTTATACTTATAATTTATCAGAGAGTTCTTTATGCTGGTTTCCTTTGAGAGCTGTTATTTTTCTTCTTCATTAATGTTGTGCTAGACTGGGCTTTTATAATCTCACTTTTCAAAATTTCCCAAGCTTCTTGAGTTGTTTTCCCCTTGAGGATTCTCATCCATAGAATCCTTCCCAAGCTCTCTCTAAGTTTATTGAAATTAGCTCTCTTAAAGTCTAAGACTCTAGTTTGACTGTATTCTATTGCTTGTGCTTGCATAATGTTGAATTCCAATATTGCATGATCATTTACTCCCAAGGTTCTTGTGGCTTCAACACCTTCTATCATTTCATCTCTATTAGTGAGAATTAGGTCCAATATGGCTAATCCCCTAGTTCCCTTCTCTACTTTTTGGCAGACAAAGCTGTCTGCTAGATTTGTCAGGAATCTGTTTGATCTTCCACTTGGTGCAGAGTTTGTCTCCCAGTTGATGTCAGGGTAATTAAAGTCCCCTACTACTATTGTGATGTGCTTCCTACATACCTTAGTCAGCTGATTAGCAAAACGTTCATCTATTTCCTCTGTTTGGTTGGATGGCCTATAGTATACACTTATGGCAATGTCATTTCCCCCTTTTATATTGATCTATATGCATTCAAGACAGTTTTCATCACTGTTGTGCTCTATTTCTGTAGAGATGTAGTTATTTCTTATATAGAGAGCAACTCCACCTCCTCTTTTATTTGGTCTGTTTCTTTTAAATAATTTAAATCCTTCTAGCTGTGTGTTCCATTTGTGGGCTTCATCCCATCAAGTTTCCGTAATGGCAACAATATTATATCTGCCGTCATTTACCTGAATTTCTAGTTCACCCTGTTTATTGCTCATACTCTGTATGGTGTATAAACATTTGAGTCCTTTATAACTGACCCTGTGTTTACTTTCTACATAACTTGTGTGGTGCCTGAGTTCCCCTATTTTCTTACCACCTCTTTGATTAGTGCACTTGGTGTGGCACTCACTATTAAAAGCTTGATTTTGGTTGACAGCTAGGTTGATATTCTTGTCCAAACACACCTCTATGTTACATGCACTGATAACCCTATAATTTTTAGATTGCTGGGGACAGGAATGTTCTGCATCAATTAACTCACTGTCCCCGTTGTTCAGTTTAAATATTTCTCCAGAAAATCTGTGAATTAATTGCCAAGTAACTCATTCTCTTTCTTTGATGGATGCAAACTGTCTCTTTTATACATTTTTCACTGGATCAGCTGCAGACATTGTGACTAATATATCCAAAGCCTTCCCCTTTACACCACTCCTTTAGCCATGTATTGAATTCTGCTATATGCTGGCCTTTTCCATTTTGTTCCTTATACACTGGCAAAACCTCTGAAAAAGTAAGCCTACAGCCTATCCTGCTAACTTCCTGCCCCAAGTTCTGGAAATCATTCTGCACAGAGAGTATATCTATTTGGGACAGATTGTTAGTGCCAAGATGTACAATAGCATACATATCACAGTCCTTGCTGGCATTCTTGACTATCTTAAAAATACGCTTCTTGTCCCTACTGGCAGTAGCACCTGGAAGACACCTGATCTCTTTCAAAGCCTCTGTATCCTTTCCTAGATTTACATCCTTTATAATTGAATCACCAACCAGAAGGTGGCTTCTTTTTTTGGACACCTTGCTCTTCTTGCCTGACTGATGTGTAATACCTGATTCACACTTTCCCGTCCAAAACAAGTTCTTCATCTTGGACCATGATCCCCTGCTTATTTGAGTTATCATCATTACAACTACCTTGACATGTCTCCTTAGTGTCCCTATTAAGGTCAGCAAGGGCACTGTATCTGTTATGCAAGGACACAGCAAAAGCTTTGCATTTATGGTTCACAGCTCTTATCTTGCTAGATCCCACGGTTGTCCACACTGTCCTTCTCCTGCAGGATCTTTGTGGTAGAGGGGGGTGATAGTGTGGCAGCTCAATAGAGCAGAACAGCTGAATTGGACACCTAATTTCTGCCTGAAGAGCACAGATTACAGACCCTAGATAAGTAATCTGTCCTTGTAGACTAGTGATTTGTTGACAGATAAGACAGTTTGAAAAGAGTACTAAGAAAGATAGCTGCAAAACAAGTGTTGCACTGAACTAAGCCAGACATTCTGAAATAAAAGGAAATCACAATCTCAGATGCACTTGCTCTACTGCTCTTTTAGTTTTTTAGTTATATGATTCACTTACCGTTAGGTGTGCTGGCCGCTACTTTTCTGCTCTGCACTCCCCCTTAACTCACAGCTTGCAGCTCTTCCCAGCAACCTCTAGGTGAGGGATGTCAAACTGCCGGTCCACAGGCCGGTTGCATCATATGGAGGCCGCGCCCATCCAGCTCCAGCAATGCAAAAAAAGTCGCGATACATCATGACATGTCACCTGACACGGCGAGTTTGACACTCGTGCTCTAGGCAGTTCGAATGCAATTTCATAGTTTCATAGTTTATTTCATAGTTTCTCATGTCTCAAAATTTAAATTATTTCTGTCTCAATTCCTCAATCATTTCAGATGTATTTAGAAAAGCTGTATGAAAATTAAAATTAATTATTATCTATCCTAATGTATTTTGTAAGAAATTTTCGTAGAAGAATGTCTTTTTAAAATAGTTTACAACTTATATGTGGATGTGTCAATTTATCTTTAATAAAATTTTGTATTTATTTCTTGAAGAACTTTTATCAAAATTCTACAATGATAATGAAATAATGAATTAATAAACTATGTGCAGCATGTTGATTTGGCAATGCAAACTAGGCAAGATGCCATTAGAATATAATTCAAACTGATTTTCCTCAGTTGTATTAAACAGTAGGTGGACAAAGCACAAAGTAAAATTGTATTTTCAAAACAAAATCTTATTGGTGAAAATGTTTTATTTAAGATAGCTTTGTTTAGGTAATTATTTGATTATTTTCTTCTGTAGCTCTTAGTTTAAAGGAATTGGAAAGTGATAAATTTAGCTTAAGCATGGTCTCTTTGTAACTCCAGTTAGATCAAACCTTATTGTAGCTTCATAATTTCTTCTACTTTTACTTTCTTCCTTTCTTTCCCCCAGGCAATACACTTGCTTCTTTGAAGTTTTATCAAACATGGTTTTCAAAAAGTATTTGCAAATATGTATTATAAAATGACCAATTGAAAAGGACATGTAGCTTTGATTAATCATGCTGGGAGAAGCAAACTGGAGGCAAAATGAGCAGAATTACAAAGAAAAAAGTTCATTTATTTGAGTCCTATGCTATATATCCCTTGAAACTCTGTTTTCCATTAAAATCAATACATTTTTTTATTCTCAATTATACATATCAATCTCACATTGTTAGGTCATTAGATTTCTTATTGCAGTTGGTAGCTAAAAATTGAAGGTCCTAAATTTCCAAATCTTTTTGAAATCGTATAAGAAAGAAGGGAAGAGCTATCAGGATGTGGTAAAAAAAATTTTTTTAACATACCTGGTCTTTTATGTAGACGAAAACCAGGAGACTGGGTTAGTGCTTAAGGTGCAGCTCTAGGAATAAGGATATCCATGTTCTAGGACTTCCTTTGTCCATGAAACCAGATGGGTGACCTTAAATGTGCCAGGCTTTGCAACAAGTCAGCTGATAGAAATACCTCTTATTACATCATATGCTAATAGCTTTGTTGTAAGAATCAGTCCAGTGTAATATGAAAAAAGGGACCCTAAATCATGCAGAAAAAATGTCAAGAAAATGACAAAACATATATTTATATCTTGAATTAAAATTAATTTCAGTTTCAGAGAAATAGGAAGCACAGTTACTTAGCTTCCTTCTAAATCTTAGAAACGTTTGTTGGAATATTGGAAATGTTCTGATGGATTGATTGAAATGTTCATCTAATCAATATTTTCTTCATAACAATAGAGAGGCAAGTACCTTTATGAACTGTGTAAGTTAGCATCAAGTCATTTCCTTTCATTTGTAGCTGAAGATTTTCAGTGGATGAAGTCTTGAATCAATTTGTCTACTTCAGAGAGTTGGAGACTGTAATTTCTAAAAAATGGAAAGACATACATTTGGGAAGAAAAAGTATCTATAAAAATGTATGATTTTTCTATCCATTCTACTAACTGCCATCTGCACTGTACTGCTTTGGTAAACTGGTAAGGAAAGTTCCTATTGTACTAGGAAAACTTCAAGATGGCTCCCAGAATAAGTGTCACTCCTTGCCTGAATTCTTTTGAAGGTAGAGCTTGAAATCTATTTAGTTCTGAAAAGGAAAATAAACTTAGATTATTCAGGTGATATGGTTGAATACCTGGCAGTTAGAATCCCTCCATTTTTGAATTTCTGTCTCATCTGGGTTTGTATAGAAATTACAGAAACCCTGTTAAATATTTGATCCTGGTTGCCCCATGGAATTGGGATTCCAATTCTAATGCAACATTCAGCCGGGTTGCCTTGGCAACAGAAATATTCATAACCCAGTGGCAGTTACTGAGCTAAGTGTTTATTCTGAAAAAAAACCCTCTTTTTCAGTTTAGTAAATTAAAGGTATATGTAAGAAAGCTCAGATATGATTATCAAAAGAGGCAAATATTTAGAATGCTGAATATAAATAGATCATTATTGATTATTTGTGAAAGTAGGTTATATCAAACAAATATTACACTTAAAAACACATTAGAAATAGTCTTTGTTTCAGAAAAAAACACAATCTTACTGCTTCTTAAAGGTTAACTAAAATAGTAGCATAAGATTTTGGCCTACTAAATTTTATTATAAGTGATAAAGGAGTTGTAAGATTTCTTTTTCTTTTTGGAAAAATACTAATTCCCATCACTGAAATTATTTCAACTGCATATAAACACATTATATTATTGATTTTAGCTCTAAAGTATTACTTTTATAGTATTACTTTGATTATGACCTGAAATGTAACTCCAGATATTCCTTACAGATACTGAAGATCAGCTAGACTAAGGAATCTTCCTAATTGTTATAGCAGTGGTGAGTGTAATGAGTAAAATCCAGGTGTCCACAGGAAGAATGAAAAAAGTCAACATGGCAAAGTGGCCAAATGACTGAACCGCATCCCTTTTTAATATATGTCATATATGCAACATATGTAAAAATGAGGTAAAGCTTGACCATAATGTTGTGGCTGCCATCTTAACTTTTTTGATCATCAATGGAGGGTTCTAACTGACTATTTGCTCATTTTCCACTTAGAGATGAGATGCAGCTAATGGGAGATCCAGATGTTCTTTTTCCAATCTGGACCACTACTTGTTCTGCATGATTAAAACATTTCATAGATAGACCAGTTATATAATACAGGTACTATGACATTCAGTTGTCCTGTATATTGCTGTCCCAAAAGACCAAGTGTTTTGTCACTCTGCTGTTTAACTAGGGAACCCAGAACAAACAACTCTTTATTAGCAACAAAGCAATCTAATTGGCCTAATTTCATTTATTTTTTTAATCCTCTAGTTCTACTCTTTTATGTGATCAGACAATTTTAATGAATTTTGATTTAAAATTAAAACTAAGAGAAGTTTCTACTGATTATGTGGAGTAATATGCAAACGGATACTGTTAAACAAGAAAGAGACTAATTCAGAAGACTGCACTAATTAGACAGGATTTTAAACTATTTCTGTTAATAGATACATCAAACTGCCAATATTGCTTACTTTGCCATTTCTTTTAAGCAGTTTTTAATAAAATCTTCCATAATCCAACTGAACGGAATCCTTATATAACTCTACCATATTCCATTTCTGATAGGAGCAACAAATTTGTTTTCACCTGTATTTCTGATGGAGAAAAAGGGATAAACTTTGCTCTTTCAGCAGTCTCTGCAGCCAGGAATCCTGCTTCTTGTTGCTTTTAAGAGCAGGGGAAAAATAATCTCTATCAGCATCACTGGGAGGTGGGGGAGGGAGGGATTGATGAGTCTAATATTGTAACTTGCTCATAGGAATCTGGATGCAGAGTAAGACTGGTTGGTTGGGAAAGGAAAAGTGTGTATATGAAACAAAGAATGATAGACACAATTGAAAAAGAAGCCTTTGTGCATGTCTTATAAAGTTGTACAGTGCCTGTATATTCAAAGGTGATATCCTTCAGACATTGTACAAGTTTATACAAGTATTAAGAAAGATATATTCCTTGGGTATAAAAACAACATCTCAGAGAAGTTTCCTATATGCACATATCCATATTTTTTTTTGGGGGGGGGGGGGCTCAGTACAGAAACAAAAAATTATGATCTCAGATCCTTAAATCTCCAGTGTGGCATCCATGAGCTTATGGCTTCTCACCATCTCTCCATTGCCAGACTTCAGGACCCACTTTATTTAAAATTAATTAATTAAATTAATTTTATTTAAAATTTAATTAATTTTGTTGTTGTTCGTCCATCGATTTCGATGAAGACCTTGACATCTTATGGATTATGGGCCATCAGCGGTGTGTCCGTAGATGGCTAATGAGACCAATGTTAGCACGGAATGTTCTGCCACATACTGAACAGAGAAATGTGGACACTATTGCTTCAGCATTTGCAGCTCTGGCTTTACGGAGTGCTTGCTTCTCTTGTGCCAAGATTGTCCTTCTGTGTTCATATGTCTGGCAACCCTGGTAAACCAGGGTATGCCAATTAATTTTAAATACAAGTTAAATGAGAAACTTGCTTGATAGGGACCAGCTGACAGTTTCATGTGTGTGTTTGGATACTCTGCACATCTCAATATCATTCTTAGAAAGGAAACAAAAAATGGATGATTGCAACGTTCAGTAGGACAACCAACTGCCAGAAAAAGGACAGTGAATTGAAGTTAGAGAAGTTATACCATAATGTATTAAAATTAAAAGTCTAACTTAAAATGGCTATTTATATGTTGCCAACAAAAAAAAATCACCAATGCTATATCCCCCAAGAGGGCAAAATATGTTTTACATAAATATTTATGTACACATACAAAGATTGATTAAGTGGGATGTGTGTATGATTATCCTGTACTGATGGTCAGATAGTAATAGCTGATAGGCTACTTTTAGGTTCTTCTTCCATTATTTTTTTTAAAAAAATATAGTGGACTTGGACAGGGCAATTCTTCTCATAAAGGATTATTTTATCAAAGCTCTTTGTAGAATGCTAAGCCATGCATATTTACTTTGCTTCATTATTTTTAAAAAAGAACAAAAATGGAAGTTAGTTGTTGATGATTATGAATCTGCATTCTGGTTCTATACACCTTTCTTAACACAGAATGTGAAACTTCTTGAATGAAATTCTTTAAGAATTATCTTGTAAATTGAAATAAGAGACACATGTAATTATTTTTCATTTAAGGACCTGATATCAGTAAATTATAGCCTACATAATACAGTTTAGTTTTATGAATATTTAGTGAATACTTATATTATGGACTTAATATTATAAAGACTGTAGATTTCAAAATCCTTGGCCAGAATAACATTTATGGTATTCTGCAAAGTTTCCCAGGATTATTGTGCCAATTACTGACACATTGTCAGTTATAGGACATGTTAAGCTTCTAACAGTCTGTCACCTTTTTAGTTGTCTTACGTATATCATTTGTCTCTGTATGAACATCCTACATGTTGCTAAATGCCTTCAGATATTTTTTTCCTCATATGTTGAATGACAGTCTTTGACCTTGAAAAACACTACTAATATATTTAGCAGTGATATATGAATAGGCCTGCCAACTTATTTGTAAATACGTATATTCTGAAATCAAATAGCAGAGTAAATCACTAAAGCCTTTGGCAAAACATTCTTTTCTTTATCACTGACCGACTATTTTTAATAACAAACTATTTAATGAAATGACTTTTAGAAAAGTAAGGGAGAGACACCTCTAAACTTTATATAAACTTATATATCTTATGTTTTAAACCCTTATTATGTTTGCTTGTTTCTACACATTTGTTTTGCTTCTGCAGAACAAGTTTGCCAATGTTACTCTGTCTCATTCTTTTGATACCTTCTGGCTTTATTAATCTACTTTTTTATTTAATCATTCTCAGGGCTCAATAATCTGAACTATCCCAAAAAGTTGGTGGGGGATACAGAGACAGTAATAAATGGCATCCTTTATTGATAAACAATTGATGTTTACATTGCCACAGTTGACAAAATCTATTGGAAACTCTAAAATAAATACAGATAATTTTAGATAGTGTTGAATTTTAAAAAATTTACAGTCACTTGAAATTTTTTTTAATCTACTCCTACTTGAAACTAGCACTTTCACAAGTATACTTTACTGAATAAACATACCATATTATTGTACCATTGATTACAGTGGTGAACTGAACCATATAGAGATGTGCTCAGAGTAACTCAGAGATAATTCTATATCTTACATGATCTTACATACTTTTAAAAATGGGTAATTATATGGGTACACTATCTCTGATTTTCTCTTTCCACGTGAAACT
The DNA here is from genome assembly GCF_001527695.2 of Protobothrops mucrosquamatus. Taxonomy (NCBI): domain Eukaryota; kingdom Metazoa; phylum Chordata; class Lepidosauria; order Squamata; family Viperidae; genus Protobothrops; species Protobothrops mucrosquamatus. The sequence goes on along the minus strand of NW_015387196.1, from coordinate 27,034 downwards.
GACTAATTTTGCTGACATATAGTTGTATCTGAAGTGCATTTTCTATATTCTTTCTTTCTCTCATGCTCTCTCTCTCTCTCCCCCTCCCTCCCTCCCTCCATTTGTTTCATGTAAATGTTAATCACATAATGTTAATTTAAATAATTTAATTTAAATAAGAGGAAATTCTATGCCAGGGCTATTCTTATGATAGAAGAAATGTTCTACTAATGCCTTTCCCCCCATGTTTCTACTATTATAAAATTTCTAGTGCAGCACAAATCAAAAGAATTATATTGCAAAATAATATTTCTACGACAATATTCTATTGGTTTTCAACGTTCATGATTGTTTTTGAAACTACATGAGAGGAAATACTATTTTCCACAAATGATCATAAGGAGCAGATAATAAGCTATAGTTCCTCTGTCCTGGATTTATATTTCTATCAGATAAGACAGAAGATGGCAGTCTTGTTCGGTGTGGATTGTTCAGATTGAATCTCTCACTTCACAAAAGTACTACTCTTTCTTTTAAAGATAACTATATGCAAATCACAATACAGTAAATCTTTTGTAAGCA
>NW_015387196.1:21896-26175 GCF_001527695.2 Protobothrops mucrosquamatus | reverse complement strand
TGTTTTGTGCACTGTTTATATTATTTTTTAAAAGAAAGATGATATTCAGAAGGGTAAAAAGTTTACAGTGCAATAAAACCATACAACAGATTGCGCTCTATTCAGCAGATATGAATTCTCCTGATAGCATTACAGCTGTCACATATGCAAATTGAGCCAAGGGAAAACTTTGCATTAAGAATGCAATGTATAAGTTTTTAAAAACTTAAATCTCACACACAAACAAACAAAAAACAAAAACAAAACAAAATTACACTGAAACTATTAATCAACAGTCATATTATGCAGATACTGTGTGGTTTATAAATTCCCATACTAGTTATCATTAACTTTCACCAGAGTGTTTCAGCATGTTTTTGCCTTTTTGGAATTTTAAAAAATGTGAATCCAGTTATGTTATTTCTGTAAGCCACATGTACCCAAGTATAGATTAATTGGTTTTTGCCTACATGGAGATTTTATAGACCCTGTGCATTTAGCTTAAATAGGTTTGCAAAGAAACTGCATTAAAAAAAATTCTAGCAACATTTCTGAAGTATGCTTGTGAGTATGAATACAATCAGATTTTCCTATATTTAGACTTTATTATTTGTCCTCAATTATATGTCATCACAATTATTTTTATTAATATCAACAGACAGATTCCATATTGTAATTAGAGTTGAAAATTAGGGGGCTTTTTTCTGTGGCCAGGAGCTGCAAAATGGGACAAGAATCATCCACCAATTAAATCAATATTTGGAGAACTTTTATTTTTCTTTAAAATTATTTATAATTCATTGAAGGAGTTTTATCCTTGTTTGTAGAACACCAGAGGCAGTAAGAAGATTTTACATAGTAATTGGTTTAAAAAGACAGATTATTTAATAATACCCATCTGAACATTTTACCAGCAAATTATTTTTCAATAAAAGATATAGACTTAAAACTTTTTTTCCCTTTAAATGTATTCTGAAGGATAGATTTTAACAGATTTTACATGGGGCTCTTATTTTTCTGAAATTCTAGTTAGTTTCAGATGTAGAATCCAAGAATTTTTACTGGATCCAATTTACAGAACATGTGACTATCTGTATTGCTATACAATTCTGAACATGGGTTTTAATATTTACATCAACATATCTGAAAGGTATTACCACTAAAAAAAGCCCTCAATTACTTTGAATTTAATTCTTGAGTGGCAATATTTTATATGAGCTTGTCTTTTCTTCAAGCCAAAGGTCTAAGAGAGCCGTGGGGGTGCAGTGGTTAGAACACTGTATTGCAGGCTAATTCTGATGACTGCCAGGAGTTCTATTCTGACTGGCTCAATGTTGACTAAGCCATCCATCCTTCCGAGGTTGTTAAAATGAGGACCCAATTTATTGGGGCCAATATGCTGAGTCTGTAAACCTCTTACAAAGGGCTGCAAAGCAGTATGAAGTGTTATATAAGTATATAAGCCTAAGTATTATTGCTATTGCTATTGTATTAGCTTGTTGTTGTCATGAAATACAATGTTAAATAGAAAAAGGATACATATATGAAAAAGAAAGAGGAGAAAGAGAGTCCATAACAACAAAAGGAGAAATGTGGAATACTTATTACTATTAAAAAACCTACCTGTGTATATACAGTACTTAGGTATTTTACATAAATAAGCTATTGTTCACTATTGTGAACAAGCTATTGTGTTTCAATCAAAAACCATCCCCAATGAACTTAAAACAACTCTTTTGAATAGGAAACGGGGCTATTCTGAGCTTGAGATACTTTTAGAAACATAGGAGGAGAGATTCTAGGGTAGCCAACACTTGGGAGTCTGGTAGCATCTTTTCAGACCAACAAATTTTATTTAACATGTTGCAATTGTTAATTAATAAAGTAGTTGTAATCTGTCGTACATGAAACTTTTATCTGCATACTGACTCTATCCTCCTTTCCCTACTTCCCCATCTCATCCCAAATTAAATCTAATATTATTAACCAGGATCTGATGAAGTGAGAAATCTATACTTTTTGAAAAAAACCCAATACATAAACACATATTATCTCCCAATTGAATACTGATTAACACATTACTACAATATTGATTTCCCCCTCCTTGCAAAAGAGTCCTCCTAAATTTTTAAACTAGTAAATTTGTTTACAAATTATTGACCTGTCATTTATATACTATATACCTAGGTTTGCTTAGAAAACGAACTGCTGAAAAGAAAATGGATTTGCCCAGTGACTTTCCAACTACTCCTATAAGGAACTGGAATCTTCAAGACTCCCCTTCCCAAGTGGATCTATGGTATCCAAAAGTCATCTTGGGTCATTCCTAAGTGTTCCCATTCAAATCCAGGGAACAATACTGCCAGAGTACTGATTTTGGCAGCAAAAATAGCATATTATCGGCAAGAGAGAAGAAAGGCTTTTGTCATACAGCAGCCATCTTGGAGAGTAGAGTTTTTTAAATGCAGTTTTTTAATGTCTTTATTGTTTTGCTTTATTTATTTATTTATTTATTTATTATTTATTTATTTATTTATTTATAGTTTTGTATTTTAACTTCCCCTTGAATAAAATAAAAAATAGAAAAAATACACTTTTTAATAAAATCTGTTAGACAGAAAAGATGCTACAAACTCCTCCAAATTTTCAGAAACAGGGAAACAGTGCTGACTACTTCTGTAAATCGACCTATTTAATATTTGAATTATGTTGAACTTCTCTATTTACTAACTTCTCAGTTTACTAATGCAATCGTCACTTCCCAATTTTACATTACCAAGTATTGCACTGTTAGCCACAGAAGGAATGATTCATGATATCAAATTATAACAAAACTTGAGAACAGTTTTCCATAATCAAACCAGAATTCTCCTAGTTGTTGGACCAATATTTCCTTGTACTAGTCTCAATCATCTAAACATGATGTACTTCTTTGCAGTGAAACAAATCCTTGTCTTTTCACAAAACAGTAATACTTTCTAGCTGGAAATGTTCAAGAGTCTTTCCTTAATTAATTCCTCCTGGGAATAGTGCCAAATACAACTAAAATAAATGTTTTATATGGTGCAGGTGGTTAAGGTTGCTTAAGGAAATTCTGGAGCACCCTGAGTACAGAAACATCCTTGTACTTTACACATTTTAATGTATGATTACTAAAATGGGATCTGACGGTGAAACTTGTCATATTATTTTAGATAAACAAGTTTGAAATAAGCTAAAAATCCAACAAAGAATTTCAACATTTAGGTCTATTAATTTCATCAGCTTAAACATGCCTAAGTCTATTTGGGTAGTAATTGTTTACACTATATTGATGTATGATCAATAACGATGAATAAATAATAAAATATAACATAGTAAAAGCCTTATGGCATATTAAAAATGTACATATTTATTGAGTCTCCTGTGTAGAGGCTATCGATGCCTATATTCTTGCCACTACCTTTTTTTGATGTTCTTCTCTGACCTTAAATTTTAAAAAAATGAATGGGAAACTGACATGTTGTACAGCACTAGCTTCCAGCATAATCTTTATCTGAAAAATTGCACTTACTCCCTCATGAAAATAAAAATGATAGGTGGCTACAGCCCAATAATTGTGCTCAACAGCTCAAGGAAAAAAAACATAGGCAAAACCAGCTAAACGTAAGAATGAATGCCCTAGAGGATTAAAGTGTAACGGAAATAAATGATTCTTTTAACTGTGCTTTTTCTCTTTGCACCAATGCATTATCTCTATATATACTGTATATCTCTTAGTTGGCTTACCTGTTTTATTATGCTGTGAATTATGACTATATTTTTGTTTGGTGGAACGGGACATGGAATTTATGAAGGATGCCTGTGCCTTAGAATGGAGTATATAGCATCTCATTCCTCTCTCTCTCTTTCTCTCTCTGTCCCTCTTTTTTCTTTCTCTCTCTCTCTCCATCTATGTATATGAGTTATGTGTATGAGTGTGTGTGTGTTTGATTGTGTGCTTCTTTGAGGACTATCAGATTGCTTCATGAAGTAGATAAATTTTCAGTGTGAGTATAACTACTTGATATGGCACTTGAATTTAGATCTCTAAAAAGTAGATTTACTACCTTTTATATTATTTATTTATTTATTTTATTTATTTTATTTTATTTAATTTATATGCCGCCCTTCTCCCGACAGGGACTCAGGGCGGCGCACAACATATTTAAAACCAGAACATATATACAATCCCCCCCTTAAAACCGAATTAAACCGAATTTTAATGTTGCGTCTTCCGAATATTTAAAACCCAATGTAAAATCCACCCTAGGTCAGGTCC
>NW_015387196.1:16726-18182 GCF_001527695.2 Protobothrops mucrosquamatus | reverse complement strand
CTGTTTTGCTGTGGTAGCAGCGATCCTACTTCATTTTATATTATGAGCATCTATGAGCATTTTAACACTCAGGAGTAACAACACAACTATTAGTAATAGTGCCTCAGTGGATAAAATCATTTGTTCAATTTAACTTCACTATCTGCTGTTGCATCACAACTCTTTCTGCTGATCCTGGATTTAATCAGTAGAGGCAGAACTGATGGTTCCATATTTTGGTTGATTTTGAGGATGTGGGGTTAAAGGATCCATTGGATTCAATAGATTTAAAATTCAAATTCTTCAAATAATTCTCAAACGAAGTGAAAATAAGGCTAATGAAAAGAGGCTATTTTGCTGATGAGTTTTAGTGTAGGTTGTTCATTCCTATCTAAACTGGCAGCATTTCCCCTCCAAATAATGCCATTCTGTCCCAAAATGCAATCGGAGGAAGATATTACAGAATGACAAAAACTGTTTTAAAAGTGGCCTTTTGTCTCTTAAAAAATAATCCATCCTCCCTGTTCTCTGTCCCAGGAAAGGCTCACAGAAATTTTGAGATACTTTCTTTCTACTCTTCTTTCCAGTTCCTGCTACTCCTATGAATATATTGCAAAACAAGCTCTGAGGTGTTCAGTGTTGTCTGAGAACAATTCTTCTGGTGTTATAAAAGGATATACTTCTGTAGGCCTATCTGTCTCATTTCTAGTTCTATCTCATCTAGGATCAGACATTATTTCATATAATTATGAATTAGTGAGGTATTTGAACTGTAAACCTCTGTCCCTCCTGATGAGAACTTGTAAGGCAAATGGAGGTCAATCAATCACTGGCATCACAGAACTGCACTCACAGAGAGAAGGTGTGTGTGTGTGTGGGGGGGGAGTCATCATTTAAGTGTTTTCCAAAGCTAAATCATGATTTTGTATCATGACTCAATGGCATCAAATTAGTCGCTGGAGGTTTATGTCATATAAAAGTACTGATTTAAGGTATGCCTAAAATAATTTTAAAAGCTTAAATACTTTGGGAATTTATAAAGGGCAATGCCCTGACAAATGTGCTCATGTGTAAGGGAAATTCAAATGCTATCCTGTGGAAGCAGAAGTCATGTTGCAGATAAATAATAGATGCAGGTGATCCACTACTTGTTTATTTGCCTTGACCTTTCTGTTAGGATCATTATTTCAGGCATTTTAGGAACAAATGCTTTTTAAAGCCCTGAATTCTTAAATTTTGGTGAAGATTGTTTGTTGATTTGATTGATTGTTTTTAATGTTTGTAAAGCTTCCTGATTAGCTGTTGAGCCAGAACATGTGGAAGATTATAAATGCTTTCCTGACTGCATTCATGTATGCCTTTAGAAAACTTTGAACAACAACATACAATATAAATTGGGGGAGAGAGAAATAGAGATTAATATGTTTTTATTTTCTACTTCTGGCTGAATTTATTCAGTTTTTCATCCCATCAAGCA
>NW_015387196.1:0-16444 GCF_001527695.2 Protobothrops mucrosquamatus | reverse complement strand
TTTGTAAAGCTTCCTGATTAGCTGTTGAGCCAGAACATGTGGAAGATTATAAATGCTTTCCTGACTGCATTCATGTATGCCTTTAGAAAACTTTGAACAACAACATACAATATAAATTGGGGGAGAGAGAAATAGAGATTAATATGTTTTTATTTTCTACTTCTGGCTGAATTTATTCAGTTTTTCATCCCATCAAGCAACATCTGAGTTTAATTAATTTGTACTTTTATTTTATTTTTTTGTATTTATCCTCCTCACCCAACCCTAGAAGTACAATTTGTTCTGATAAAACTAAAATAAATAGCATTGTGGGACCACAATCCTTTGTCTGAGCATTAAGCCACCAGCCGTCAGCTGAAAATATTTTCACTGTGATGGAGCACTGCATGCAATAAGCCTATTAGTACAAAAGCTTCAGTCACTCAATAGCTCTGCTCCTTTCAAGGTTGCATAGTGCACTCATGATCACTTTGGGATAAAATCTGTATTTGCTAACTGGGATCTCAGTTTCTGAGTTGTTGAAAATAGATCACTCTGTTCTACAAAGTCAACCATAGTGGTACAGGTTAGCGAATAGTGAGCAAGAGTCTGAGAAAACTGGAATATACAACTTGTGAGGATTTATCAATACTTAGGTAAAACACAACCTATTTACTAAAAGGCAAACATAAATTTATTTCCCTAGTTATTAAAAATCTTTCAATACCAACTTAACGTGATTTTATATATAAGATCCATTACAAGACCCTGACTTGACACACCCACACCTGAAGCCCTTATAGACAGACGAACACTGACACTGACATCCCCTAAACTCTGTTGAAGATGTTACCTAGCCTGGTAACAAAACGTTTGGAAACCAACCACAAGCTCGGAGAACTTTCAATTGTATCTTAAAATTACTTTTTTAAGTCAAGTGGAATAGAGAAACTGATGGGTGGCAAAGAAAGTGTCCCTTGTCACAATTTTGGAAACCCAGATATTAAAATGTCATGAATAACTTCTTAATTCATATTAATTTTAATATGTGGGAAAACATATATCTTTTGAAATAAGCTTTTATACGATTCTATTTGGTATTTAATAGACTTTTAAAAATAAGATTAAGTTTGCCAAGAAAAGATACATTCTTATTGTACATTTATATCTATATGTATCTATCCACACAGTCTAACAATTCTTATTCAAACATAAAATATCTGGCTTTTTTTTATAGAAAACCTGGCATAACTTAATCTGAATGTATTCTCCTTTTATTCATTTTTCTAATTCCCTCGGAGCCAAAGCCTGCATACAAGTTCCCCATTGCTATGTATTTTAGTTGACACAGCTACACTTAGATACTGTATAAAGCACTTAAAGTACCCATGCTTTTGAGGGGACTATCTTATTCATTGTTGAAGACATAGTTTTTGAGTAGCTTATATCCAAGAAACATTTATTAGAGTGTATTGTATAATGAATACAGGTTTTAAATTATGAAGATGAATAAGAACATGGGAAACAAAATTGAGTAACCATCTCTAAACTATTATGCTTACTGTATACTACCTATTTATTTATTATTAAATTTATATGCAGACCATCTTGTAGTTTGAGGCAACTTTGGTGAGCATAATGATCAAGGTAAAGGTCATGTCTGACTCAAGGGGGTGGACTCATCTCTGTTTCTTAGCCGAGAGAGCCAGTGTTGTCCAAAGATATTTCTGTGGTCATGGGCCAGCATAACTATATAACAAGGTCCAAGGAATGCTGTTACCTTCCAACCAAAGTGGTACCTATTTATCTACTTGCATGCTTTCAAACTGCTAGGTGAGCAGGAGCTGGGCCAAGTAACAGGAGATCACTACACAGTGCTCAGGTCTTGAACCTGGGCTGTCAGCTTTCCAGCTGACAAGCTCAGCATCTTTAACCACTAAGCCATTGCCCCTTCCCCCCAGTGTGTATAATATCTGTTATATCTGAACTTGTTCATTCCAATGGAATTTACTCAGAAAATATTTTTGATTATAAGAACATTTGGATTAGCTCATCCATCAACAGTAAAAGAACAAACTGTCAAGAAAGCAAGAATTCTGATGTTGGAGAAGACTCTTGAGAATAACATAAAACAAACCAAGAGATCATTGAACAGATCAATCCAGAATTCTCACTCAAAGCAGAAATGATTAGGCTTAAATTATTCTACTTTGGACATTTTATATGAAGTTTCAATTCTCTGGAAAAGGCTATAATGCTTGAAAAGGCAGAAAGAAAAGGAAGAAGGTGGAGCAGGTTAGATATAGATCCACGTGGAGAACTATCTATACTGTATGGTCACTAGGGTTGAAAACAGATTGACGGCACATAATCAATCAATTGATCAAAGAGTCATTTTTTTGCATCACAAAAAAAACTTCAGGAATAGATTTTGATGATATAGTTGAATGATGTAAGGTTCTTTTGAATAGCAAGGTATGAAGCAAATATTTGCAGACTTATACATGAATAAAACTATGGAATTAATATTGCAAATCTTGGTTTGTAGAAGATTCTAAGATTTAGTATCTGTTTTGCTAGACTTGAGGGAGAGAGAAAAGAAGTGAGTTCTGACCGTGTATCTCCTGCTTCAGACCAGCAAGATCCCTGTAGTCATTGTTTCTTCAGTGTCATACCTCCAACCTAGATGAAGCAAAACAGGGTGATTTGGACAATACTCACTCAAGATGGACTAGGACACTCCCAGACACTCACATCAGCTCTTACCTATTGAAGGAAAAGTGTTCAAAGAGTAATAACAACTTTAAAGAAACGAATTAGAAGAAACTTTTCTGCCAAGAAGTCTTTAAATGAGTTTTCTTCTTCAGATCTGGCCAGGTGTTAGGTAGAATCACACTATAAAGCTGGACTGAATGCAGTATTTGCTTCCAAAGGGATTTGCTGTAAGAGCAATGTTTTTCAGACTAGAGCTATTACTAATTAAAATACATATATGTTTGAGACAATGGGAGTAATTAGTCTTGCTTTAATATTGTCTTCCAAGATGGTTTCAAAAAGATAGTAGAGGTTCCAAGCAAAGCAGACTATGTGATACTTGATTTCAAGAAAGATACAATTATTTGGCTACAAAAGATAAGAAAAGCTGACAACATCAAATTTCATTCTAAAATGGGCACAGTTTTGCATGACTGGAGGAAAAGCCTCTCTGGCACTGCAGAACTTGAGCTACATTGGACTTACTGTGCTGGTATGCCAGTTATATACTGATATTTTTCCCTAATTAAGGAAAAATATTCTTATACTTTGAAAAAAGTTTTAGTTAATAGTATTAGGATCAAAATTATTCCATCCAAGCAGGAAGGAAAAAGTTGGATAAAAATGTATGAAAAAGTAAAATAAAACTTTTTGTTTTCTATTTTTTTCATGGATAACTGGATCCTCCTGCAATAGCTGTTCATTAATAAAAAGTTTGGGATTATAAACATTTGCCACACAATGAGTTGAAGGTGTTCCACTGTGCAGCCGTAAGGCCTATTGAATGTTTCCTTGTATGTGATCTGTCCATTTTAGACGTAATGGAGAAAGACCTATATTTGTGCCTAGTGTACAAATAGACAAAACCTATCACATAGCATCCTGGAAAAAGACAGTCAAAGAGTAAGAGCTCCTGTATGTATGTGGATGCCTGGGAACAAAAGTGAAAGGAAAATCTTACAGGCAAGGAATAGGCACAGCAAAAAGCAAAAAGGGACACAGAGTGGATCCTAACTATCTATACCACACTGCCCCTTCCAAAAAGAGGGAAGAAGCACCATGGAAGGATATATACACACACACACACACACACACACACACACAAAAGACCAAAACATCTCACCAGCAATCAACACCTAGATGAGCAGAAAGTTTAACATTAGACTTACTACCAAGAAGCAAAGAATACCCTAATCAAGGAGTGATCAAATAAGCTAACAGTAAATAGCCCAACCAAAGAACCATTAAGACAACTTCTGCCAACACTGACAGGGCAAGCCACTAGAATATAAAGTGAAAAAAACCCACTCCATACTAGCACTGATGATGGTACTTAGTTTTGTAATGAAACGTCTGCAAGAAAATAACCAAGCTCAGAGAACACCAAGGACCCCTTCCCCCATTTGTCTACATTAAATATTATTGATGAGGTATATACCATATGTAGGATATTTTGTACATTTTTAAAGTTATAATTTGGTATGAAATGTATAGTTCTTGTCAATAATTTTTCCCATTGTTGTATTGTTTGGTAATTTGCATCCACTTTTGCCATATAGTTTTTTTGTTCATTCTGTTCTGTATCATCTCTAAGTAAGTGTTTTATATGTACCTTAATAGATGGTGTTGGTTTAGTGTGACAGCTTCAAATGCTTCTGTTTTCTTAATGTCCCTCCCCTTCCTTCTTGAGATCTGATTTTATCCTTCTAGCAATTTGTAAGTACATCAACCATGGTATCTTCCAGCCTTTACTGAACCGGGACGCTTTGCGCACGGTCACTCATGCCCTCGTCACCTCCCGCCTGGACTACTGTAATGCTCTATACATGGGGCTCCCCATGAGGAGCATCCGGAGGCTTCAGCTGGTCCAGAATGCGGCCGCGCGGGCGGTGTTGGGAGCGACGCGTCGCTCCCATGTAACGCCGCTGCTGCGCGAGCTGCACTGGTTGCCAGTNTTCAGCAAGCGGGACTGACCTAGGGTGAATTTTTAAATAGGGACAATTTTAATGATTTTAAACAAGACACAGCTACAAATATTTGGTTTTTAATTGGCTTTTATAGGGAAATGTTTTGTATTGTTTTTAATATGCTGTGAGCCGCCCTGAGTCCCATGGGGGAGAAGGGCGGCATATAAGTTAAAGTTAAATAAAAAAAATAAATAAAAATAAAAAAATAGTTCTTGCTGTGCTTTTAATCTATTTGTAGAGTCTGAGTAAAACATATCTGCATATGTAATTGCATTTTTCTTGCTGTAATTGTCTCCAACTGAAAAGCATTTGAGGGAGATGCTAGAGGTGAATTGTTGGGCTTATTATTCTCTTTGTCAAATTCCTTGCTTTTATTCTCAGATTCTTAATCCCAGGTATTCATATAACCCCCAATTCATGTTTTACTTTACTTGTAATATTAGATCATTTTTTAGTGTTTTTCATGCTAGCCAGGAACAAATAAAATTACACTTTATTGGACAGTATAACATTTGTTTATAGTTAATGACAGTAACTTTCTATGCTTTTGATGATATTTTTTTCTATCTTCTGTAGATATGCTGATGGTTCAATTTAGATCCTTTTGCAATACATGCTCACTACTAACTCATGGCTCCTTTTGAATAAAAAATATCTATTTAAGGACTCATTAAGTAATCTCAGTAATATACTTAAATAATAATAAAAAATTAAAAATATAAGACAGCTTCCGTGATAGTTGGGCAAAATCTTGATGATATGATAAAGGATGAAAACTTAAAGCTCTTTTTAAGGAATGAGAACAACTAATGGTATAAATAGGTCTGGTGATGCAGTGGTTAAAGTGCAGTATTGCAGGCAAACTCTGCCCACAGCCTGGAGTTCGAACCTGATGGGGCTCAAGGTTGACCCAGCCTTCCACTCTTCCAAGGTCAGTAAAATGAGGACCCAGATTGTTGGGGGCAATATGCAGATAATGCTTCTACATTGTAAACTTCCCAGAGAGTGATATAAAGCACCATGGGGTAGTATACATATAAGCCTAAACACTATTGCTATTCTTAGCAGGTTGTAGCTTGGAGCTGGAGTTAAGCCACTTGATACCTTGGTGCGATAAAATGACAACTACAGCATCTCCAACTGGCCCATGGTTGCCTTTATACAAAGTTGTGTTTATAGGTTGAACTTGGTTTGGGAAGATTAGCACTTAAATTTCCTTTCAGCCACAAGGTCATTCAATTATTCCATTTTAGGTTAATCTATCTCACAGTATTGTTGTGGCTTAATTTAGACAGAGGAAAGAACTGTGTTCAGAATTCTTGGCAGAAGAGGTAAAACTGTGTAAGTAAATACATAATACAATCTTGGTCTTTCTTTATTATAAATATGAAGGTATTCTTTTGTATCTATGTGCACATATATTAACAAATTTCAGTTTCTGAGTTGATCTTGGTAATTCCCATAATTATTTGTATGTAGATCTCATTTATCTTTTCCAAAGTAGCTATAAACATAATGTTCTGCTTAATACTGAAAATGGAAAATAGATCTAAATACTGGTAATGTTATAAACCTGTAATCTCTTTGTTGTGAATTGTGGATTTTTAATATTAATATTCCAAATAATTTCTCCTCCCTCTCTCCTGAAGGTAATATTCTAATCTGTATTTGCATATATAATGTAAATTAGATTTTGCAACATTCCTAGTTTCTTTTTTTCTCTCCATTGAAAATAATGCCTACTTTACCAACATTATGTAAATAGAATATTATAGCAAAGGACTATGGATTCAATTCTTAAGAAAAATATTTAAAGCACTTTTGTTTTAGAAAAGTCAATAAACACTTTTATGCAGGTTAGAGTAGAACATCATCATTCAAACATTTACTGTCAATTTTGCACTTATTATGCACTAGTATAGTCTTGTCCACGTCCATTCAAAAATAAACTTCAAGGAGCTTATGGTGAGATAAAAAGATGAGATTGTAGCCAGGGCTATTACAGCACATAAAGGGATATTTATGGAGATAGATATATCATCATCCCTATCACCACCACTATCAGCACTATTACTATCACCTCCCACAAAACTTAAGTGTTATCATTATTAAATGGTGTGACTGCTGATAATCTTATAATGCACACAGTAATTTAAGAGATAGTACTTTTTACTGAACTTAACATTTTGAGCATGAAAATATTAAGCTTAATGTTCAAGAACAATGCAACTACAATTCCAATATAAAGATATGTGGCATATTCTATTAATTCATAGAAGCAAGTAAATAATTAAAACAAAGTATGTAATAATTGTTAGGTGTTACAAACCATAGCTAATTGTATTAATTATGTAATGCATTCCCATCCTTCAGTAAGTACAGTATAATTCCATTGTGCAAAAAAGAATGACCCTGAATGATAATTTTTATTTGCTACCCTCTCTCTTTGTAGGAAAAAAAGAAGACTTGAATTCTCCCCTACTAATTTATTGGTGGTCTGCAGGGACTTGTAGATTGTCCAATCCCATGGCTACTTGGTGTTTTCACTTCTATCTCCACCTTCTTGAGTGCACTGTCTTAATAATGACTTAAAAATCAGAATGGTCGATTGACACATATTCTTGATCAGGAAATTTGGTCTAAGAATTATTATTATCTGGTATGGAAAATAAATGCTTAAATTTGTGTCTTTTTTGTATAATTTCTAGTTTAAAATGTTCTACTTTTTAATTTAAAAAGTAGAGGGAATGGGAAAGAACACAAAACATCATTAATATTTTATTTTAAAAAACGTGTAAATTGCCATGCTCTTTAAGACAAAAACTCAGAAAGTCAGTATTTTTAACAGGAGTTTCTAAATTTTCCCAATGTTTATTAGGTGGTCTGTGATTACAGGAAGTTTAAGAAACATTAATCTAGAGCAGGAGTGTCAAACTCGCAATGTCATGTCACGTGTCGCAAACTTTTTTGCCATTGCCGGCAATGGGGTGGGTGCGGTTTCACTATGATGCATCCGGCCCACGGCCGGCAGTTTGACACTCCTGATCTAGAGGGACAGGAGTCACTTTCCTATTCTTGTTCTGTCACAAGAACTTTAAATCTTGTAAAAAAAATAGAAAAATATTTGCTACATTATTTTAAATAATACAATCAATGTAATATATCTTTATATAGTTTAGATATACTGTATAATTCCTTCCTTCCTTCCTTCCTTCCTTCCTTCCTTCCTTCCTTCCTTCCTTCCTTCCTTCCTTCCTTACTTACTTACTTACTTACTTACTTACTTACTTACTTAAAAAAAACAGCTTTAATTTGACTTATTCTTATCGTAAAATTAACTGCTGTATTTCTTCCCTAAAATGTTCATTGTATGTTGTGAAGGTGACATTCCTGAGTATTTAATGTTTTGGGAAAATGTCTTTCTATCACAGTTTTCTATGCCAGAATGGTTTTAAAGCATTAAGCTTCATGTACAAAAGCAGGTGGTTACAGAATAGAACTTTTGATTTATTGGCCCTGGAAATAAAGATTCAACTGAGTCACTTGCATTTTGTGATTGCTGACACCTGCTAGAACTGAAGATTTTTTAAAATATGTGTAAAACTTGAATCAGTAAATTGAAAGCACCACAACTGAATGATGATCAGAGATATGTGTGCCCAGCATAATTATGTTGGTATGCTTTATTCATTTTAATAATTCCCTAATGCTCAATGAAATTTTAACATGCCATGGGGCTTAAAGAATTACAGAGAATCTGGTAAGATGTAGTGCTCATGGGATCAGTATGTTATGGGTTTATGAAATTAAAGTTCTGCAAAAGTGAGGATTTTTTTTTCAGGGGAACTCAATTATTATGTACTAAAATGCCTCTGCTCTGTGAAAAGACTTCAGCCATATTCTATTACAGCTATAAAGTTTTGATCCCTTTAGTGTGGAAGCGTTTAACAAGTTGTGGGATATTATAATTCTGGGTTAGTTGTTGATATTTTTGTGGAAGCTATATTTTTATCAGAGTTGAGTGAACTGAATAAACTCAGGAATTACTTCTGCCTGGAGTTCTTTTCCACAAAGAGACGAAGTAGTTTGTCAATACAGGGCATTATGTTTAGAAAAGAGAGAACACTGCCATATTTTAATGAAACCCAACAACAGGTGGTTAACAAGACAAATCTGACAAATCTACCAACAGTGTGCCATTCACTTCTCCATAGTGAAGCTTAAAGAGAGAAGTGTCCAGCCTAGCCATATTTTTTTATGAACTCAGCCACGGTCAATAATTTTGCTATATGTTCCTTTTGAGTGAGCTTGATGTCCTGGTATGCAAGGATTGTCTTCCTCTTTCCTGTAAAGTCAGGGTTTTTATTGTGACCAACATACCCTTTGGGCTTCTCTCTCATGCTTATTCTGCTGCCTGCTTTTTTGTTCAGTGGCAGCTTTTTAACATTTGCTCAACTTTCTGCTAGTTCTTTGGAATCCAGCATTTTTTTTTATTACTACTGTATTGCCTTCTTTACAATTTGTGGCACAGTAATTGGAGTTAAAGGTGGGCTCCCCTGATTGCACTAAGCAATTGCCTATTTAAAAACAATGCTTTATCTGTTCAATTTTGTAGAAGTTTTATTCAAAGTATTAAATATAACTTGTTAATGAATGGTTGGTATCATTTCAGCTATAGAAAATGTATTGCTGCTGCCTTGTTTATATCATTAATATGATCCTATAAATACAATGTGAACCAGAATAAAAGATATGTCACAAAATGTATGAGCTGGAAGGCTCTATAAGTCAGTGGCCCCCAACCAGTGGTGGGATTCAGCCAGTTCGCACCAGTTCAGCAGAACTGGCAGCTAATTTTTGTTGCCCAGGCCCAGAATGGTCATTCGGAAGTGGCATCCACACAGAGAACTGGTTGTTCACATATTTGAATCCCACCACTGCCCCCAACCTTTTGAGCACCAGGGACCGATTCCGTGGAGAGAGATTCCATGGACCGGAAGGGGCCTGGTTTCGTGTGTCACCTGCATCCCGTGGATGGGCCTTTGCTTGTTTATGCAGCCTGGTTTCTGGAATGCCGCAGCCCAGTGCCAGTCCACCAACTGGGGGTTGTGGACCCCTGCTATAAGTCATCAAGCTACTACTCAGTGTAGTCTCCACTAAATAAATCCCAATGCTACTCTCCGGTTCCAATTTGAGAACATCCAGCTTTGCAAACTGTTCCTTTGTTCAACAGTTTTGATGAAAAGGAAAATCTTCCTAATATTCAGTCAGAATCTTCTTTATTTTAATTTCAATGCTTTGGTCTTTGTCCTGTTCCCACTTTCAACAGATAATAATAGGTCTGTTCCTTCTTGCACATTACAGCCTTTAAGGTACTTGCAGATTGCCATCATAAATTCCCTTATTCTTCTCTAAACCATGCCTATATCCTTTAATTGCTCCTCACTGCACTTAGTTTCCAGACTTATTATCATCTTGGCAACTCTCTCTGAGTCAATTCCAGCTTCCCCATATCTCTTTTAAAATTTGGTGCCTGAACTGGATAGTACTCTAAGTGCAATTTAAGCAGCACAGTACAATCAAATTCTTATCTCCCACAATCTGGATACAATCTTCTTTGAACCTAGGACAACATTGCATTGACCTTTTTAGCAGTTGAATCACAGTGTTTGCACAAGTTCAATTGTTGATCTGCTAATAGTTCTACAACCTGGTCATGTGAAGAGTCTTGTATGCATGCATTTGATTTTTCCTATAGATTCAGGACTTTTTTGTTGGTTGTTTTGTATTGTTTCCATAATAAGAATAGTATATATTTTTCATTGTTGGCAATATAACCACTCCTTGAATTGTTTTCTGCCTTTGTAGGCTGCCAAGTCAGATTCAGTGATTGAAGAACTAATAAACTGTTAGAATTTAAATAGAAAAGAACAGAAAATAAACATAGGAAGTTAAAAGCCTTTGATTCCTCACCACTCCCCTTTAGCAATCTCCTTCCCCTGAATAAACATACAAACTTAACACTTAGACTAGCACCTTACTGCTTCCATCCAACATCCTTAAGATAAGGATACCCCTCATAGCAATAGCACTAACAGTAGTCTTATATACCACTTCTTAGTGCTCTGCAGCCCTCTCTAACCAGTGTACAGAGTCAGCATATTGCCCCCCCAAAACTAAGTCTTCATTTTACTGACCTTGGAATGATGAAAAGCTGAGTCAATCTCGAGCCGGTCAGAATCAAACTCCTGTGTGCAGTGAGTTAGCCTGCAATACTGCATTCTAACCACTGCACCACCATGGCTCTATAATCATAATAATCCACACCTAGGAAGTATCTTCCTTCCTGGACTTCACACTTCCTCAGACAGTATCCAATACACATCTAAACATACAGCTCAGGATCAAAGTCCAGGACAGGAGCACTTCAATCTGCATATCTAAATATAAAATCCTTCTTGTTATTATATATACCTCTACGGGTAGACCCCTAACAATATAGACTACCTTCAGCCATTGTACATGGTTGAATAAACTCTACTTCTAGCACCTGCTCATTGGTGTTTATTGTGTATTATATATTTATTTGTGACCTGGTTCAGAAAATGGGATCAAGTAAATTCTTCTAACACAATGCCATTTTCTGTTGTTTGGCATTTTTCTTTTTTTGCAAATTTCATAAACATTCCCTCCATTTTATCTTTTAGGTTGTTTATAAAGATGATAAATAGCACTGGCTAAGATTGGAATTCTGAAAATCCCATTGACGCTTTTCCTCAGACAGTGCAGACCCATTTATAAGAATTCTTTGGGTAGGGCTAGTAGACCGCTGACAAATCCACTGACCAGAGTACTACTTTTTAGCTTATATATATATATCCATCTTCTCTCAAAGGATACCAAATGGTTTATTGAGATCAAGGTACACTACATTCACACATTTCCCTTGATCTAACAAACTACTCACCCTGTTTGGTTTTTCTTCTTCCCACCTTTCCTTTGATCTAAGAAACTACTCACTTTGTTTGATTTTCCTTCTTCACTATTTGAAAATATGTTCTTTTCTAGCTTTCCATCACTCAAGACTAAGACATTCCAGATCACATAAATTTCAGAGAAACAATCTGCCTGAGCCTGGAGAGTAGAATTCATTTAAAGGAACAGGATGGGTTCTTATGATTTTTCAATAGGTTTTTCATTCTGTTTGATCTTCTTTCTTCAGCCATTTTGGGAAGGGCCCTCTTTCTTTTCTGAGAGAAGACAAGCCTGTTAGTTTCATCCTATTCTTCATTATTCCTTCCTGGCATTTCTTGAAAAACAAAGCAAAAGCAACTTTGCTTCCTATTTCAGACATACCCCCAAACCTCATGCTAATATATTTTGTATTTCCTCCAGCTTTGTCTTATTCTTAATTTTGGTTTTCCTGGCTCCATCCTGTTAAATCAAACTACCAGTACATTATGCATCCTCAATTACCAGCCTCTGCTTCCATTTCTTAAACAATTTAATTATGCTTCTCAGTTTGCCAGGGCGCTTGGTATTGATCTACATAGGGTTTCTTAAACTTTTCTCATTTTCTCTTCATTTGATAATTATTTGTGCCTCTACTTTCAGTATCTCATTCTCCAGGATTTCCATGTTTCTTTAACCTGTTTATCCTTAATGAATTCACTCATGGTATGCTGTCTAATGCTCAAATGAGATTAAAATCTGCCTTCCTGAAATTCAAGCTCCGTGACTAACTTCTTTCATGTTGCCCTTCATTAATTATTTCGAAATCCAAGAAGTGGGACATTTTCCTCTAAGTGTGTTTACAACTTCAGTCCATTGCTCATTTTTTATTTTTTATTTTTTGGGTGGTCAAAATTACAGCTAACATGGCTAATCCCCTTTTTCTTCTTCTACTTTGTGAAAAAATGAAATGGTCAAAAAATGCATCAGAAATTTATTGGATTTCCCATTCCTAGCTAAAAAGTATTAACTGAGGCAGGAAAAAAAACAGTGGCTCAAATACACAAACCAAAACATACATATCCAAGCAAATGATACTGAAATTGTATACGTAGTTTGAAGAACATCTTCCTATTTTATTTAATTAGCCAGTCACTATCCTTTCATTTTTGAGATGTGTGGTACTGAAGCTTTTTTCTGAACCCTCAACTTTAACTTCTGTAATAATTCTTAGGAAGTCGAGGTTTGAGGAAATAATTCAAAGTATATGACAAACAATTTATTTCTTCAAAAAGCAACCATGGCTATTAGTACCGTATTTTCCAGCGTATAAGACGACTTTCTAAACCCTGAAAATCTTCTCAAAAGTCGGGGGTCGTCTTATACGCCCAGTCGTCTTATACGCCGGAAAATACGGGTATTCTATTTTATTCCTTTACACATGTGGTTTGGCATATTACTCATCAAGTTTTCTCTCCCCCCCTCTCTCTCGCTCAAACTCTATATTTTAACTGGAAAAGTTGGGGGTCGTCTTATACGCCCAGTCATCTTATACGCTGGAAAATACGGTACATTAAAAAAAAGAAAATGAATCAAAATTTTACCAGTATATCCATTCAAAATATTTTGGATGGATTAACTCAGTTTTTCAACTTAAAAGATGGTAAATGCACGCATATGATAGATGTTTACTGTAAATATATGTGACTAGACATGGAAGATATCACAGCTGCAAACTTGCAAACAATGAGTTTCATTTCTCTGTTCCAGTAATCCATCCTCATGAATTTTTATTGGATTTGTTTTCTCTCTCCCCCCCCCCCCCCCAAATGCAGCACAGAATAACACAAGGGGTGGTTTTAATGTGGATAGTATTATTAGACAACTCTTTTTGGGGAGAAAATGAACACCTATTCATTGATAAATGTCTCTATATTTAATAATTTTTGTTTTCTGTGTTTGTTTTTGTGCTCTTTGTTTTCCATTTGTGGCATGTGTCTGTGTGTCTATGTGCATTTTAAAACAGCTCTTACAGTATATTTAATTCTGGCCCTTTAATTCCCATTCAAAGCTACAAAATTGAGTAACTGTTTGAACCACCCAGATTTGAGAATATTTCATATTTTACCTTGGATGGAGTCACTTCCTCCTTCAAAGTTGCTGTACAATCTGGGGGTCTTCCTGAACTGGCAGCAACTCCTTGAAGAACAGAAGACAATTGTGATCAGGAAGATCTTTGCACAACTTCTTTGGTATGCCAGTTGTACCCTTTTCTAAGTTGGAGGTCCTTTAGACGTCATTTATCCCCTAGTCATCTCAGAGCTTCACTATTCCAACACAGTCTACACGGGAAGCCAAGCTTCAACTGATCCAGAATGCAGTGGCCTGAACAGCAATGCACATGCATAGCTATTCATGTATTTATTTGTATCCTAACTTTATTAATTTTACAAAAAACTCAAGGTGGTGAACATATCCAAAACACCTTCCTCCTCCTATTTTCCCCACAACAACAAACCTGTGAGGTGGGTTGGACTGAGGGAGAGTGACTGGCTCAAGTTCACTGAGTTGGTTTTCATGGCTAAGGTGGGACCTGAGCTCATGCCTTATCAGTAGTAGCACCTGTACCCTGGAATAAAGTTATTCTGGATATTTGGATGGCCCTCATTCTGATGTTGTTCAGAAAAGTGATAAAAATCAGATTCTTTGCCCAGGTCTTTGGTGAGGGAGA
Organism: Protobothrops mucrosquamatus; assembly: GCF_001527695.2. Lineage (NCBI taxonomy): Eukaryota > Metazoa > Chordata > Lepidosauria > Squamata > Viperidae > Protobothrops > Protobothrops mucrosquamatus. The sequence continues at coordinate 2,062 of NW_015387196.1, read as the reverse complement.
GTAAAACCCCTTGTGTTTTTCCATCTAATATACAGTGTTTTCCTTCTTTTATTGGTTTTATTACAATTTGTTTAATTGTTTCGAGCCATCCAGAGTCATTGGAATCTGATGTCATATGACTTTAATAAATCATCATCATCATCATCATCATCATCATCATCATGTGTACATAAATGCCTGTCAGATAGTCATTTGCTAACTTTAAGAATGTTAACATTTAACTATCACTTTATTTTCTATTCTCACTAAGATAATAGTAGGGAAAGTATTTTAGGTTTTCGATTGAAATTACTAACATTCAAGGGGTGCTATAAACAATTATTATTTCTATGCCCATTAAAAAGCAAATTTGTTGCTGAATGGGTTTTTCCCTCTCCATTCTTCCATCTGCACTAATGATTTTACCTATTACTAATTCTATTATCATTCTAAAGCACTATAAAAAATCACAATACTTTGCTGATCAAGAGCAGTTGGATATGTGTTCATGTTCCTAATTTGTAATTTGTCATTTACATATCTGATTATCCCTATATTAGAAATAAAAATGCTACTTGCCATATACTTATTTTCTTATACTTCATGCACCTTTTCTCTTAAATGACAACTAATCACCTTGACTTAGCAAAAGGAAATCATTGACTTATCTATCTCCTGCAGCTGTTCATTATGGCTGATTATTATCACACATAAGCACATAATATTATTTGATCTTACATTTTCCTATACTCTCGTGTTTTCATGAAACTTGATTCTAAATCCTCCTTTATGTTTTGAAGAAGATAAGCAATATCAGTCAAAAAGTGATATTACTCCAAACACTGTATCATATTAACCAACAGACTGAATGGAAGACAAACATATCAGGACAAGCATGGGGAATTGGAATAACAGGGAGACAACTTAACAAATACAAATGGGCTAGTCCTTCCAAAAAAATGGCAATTAAATGGTCTCCTTTATTTCAAATAACATATATAATAATAGAGGGAAATCTATTTGATGATCTAAAAGCATTGATATGGAAGCCTAGTTGGCAAAGGAAAAGAGCCAGAATAAGGTTGAAGAAAATTGGGGTTTTGACTTAATAGAGGGGGTTTTATATTATTAATTAGAGGATTAAAGAATGAAGTTGAGATAAGGGGAATTCTGGTCATTAAATTTAAAATACTTGGAAATTAGTTGAAAATAAGGACTTTATCTGTTTAATATTTAAAAATTAGACCTAAAAGAAAAAAGAAAATTCATTATTATGAATATGTTTGATTTATTGATTAACCCAGATAATATAAATAATGGTTTTGATTTATTAAAGGGGATATTATATTATTAAGTAGATGATTTAATATGGTGGAAAATAGATAACTCTTAGGAAATAGAACAAGATTACATTCAAATAGATAAAATGTGTATATTAGATTTTGTTATGAATTGAGACAAGAAAAATCTTGGTTACCTAAAGCCTGAAAATTATAAATATCAAAGGTTAAATTGGAATATTGATGAGAAATTAAAAATTGGGTAAAAATTAATAACAGGGTATGATTTGTTTATGAAGATTGAATGTAATTAAAATACATATAAGCTAAAAAATTATTGATAAATGTAATAATGATGTTTTTACTGAGTTGATATAATAAGAACTGTACTAGCTTGAATACGAGACAGTAAATGTTAAGGGAAAAAGAGAAGAAATATTTGTTGTTGTAACTTGAGATTTGACAGCAAATATGATATAATGAACATAATAGTAATTTCCATGCTTATATCAGATATGTTAACTATTCATCATACTTTGCTTTACTGTTTCTATTATACACTAATATGAGTGCATGAAAATACTATTTATAGAATGTGTATACGTATGTAACTCAGGGATTTCATGTGCATAGTCATGAAAACGATAACCTTAGGTTGGCTATAAAATCCTTTAAATAAGTGGAAGAAGAACACAGAAATATTTGTGTTTCTTAAGTGGGAAATTATAATACTTCCTTTTGGTGATACACAAGATTTGAACATGTGCATCACTTTCTGAATATTAATACTCCCTTCCCTGGTT